>NC_049989.1:10152732-10177373 GCF_000003815.2 Branchiostoma floridae | reverse complement strand
CTGGTAGAGGCTGTAACCACTTACAATACCATAAAGTTTGACTTTCAACATAAAAAGAAGCCCCTGTAGCACCATGAAGGTATTCTTTTCTTCTACAGACCATGGTTGAGAGATAGTCGTGAGCAAGAACATCTGCGGTTGGGAGTTGGTCGGCGAGGTTGTCTACAAGATTTTAAAAGTCGTCCATGCCAACCGACAATGAAATTTGAAGAATCATAGTCGGGGAAATGATAACTGTTTCGACCAAGCTCTTTTTTCTGGATGACGTATCACTCCCCTTTCACCTAAGCCCGAAGTTATAGACAGGATGAGAGGCCAACAAGACTCTTTTGGTACTAATGACGGGATGTTCCTGCCAATAAGACTATTCAAGCACTATTGACGAAATGTTCATGACAATAAGACCTTTTGACGGTATGTCCGCGCTAATAAGACTATTTGGGCACTAATGACGTTCCTGTCAAAAAGACTCTTTTAGAACTAATGGCAGGATTTTCTTGTAAATGAGACCTTTTGGGCACTAATGAAGCAATGTTCCTGTCAATAAGACTCTTGTAGCACTAATAACCAAATGTTCCTGCTAATAGGACTCCTTTGGCACGAATAATGAATTTTTATCGTAATGAAGGAATGTTTCTATATAAAATTTCATTTGGACATTGCACTATTTGTTAAACTATTGACAGAATATTTCTGTCAATAGCTACGCCGTTCACTTGAAGTCCTTTGCTCCACCCCACATAGAGAGCCTACACCGATCAGAAAATAGTCTGTGCCCCCCACAAGGCTCTTGAACCAGTCTCAAGTGCTATTGTAGGTCCTGAAGTGTACGTAGTGAGGTCTCTCATTTGGTTTGCTCGAGTGTTTCTCAATTTTTTAGCTGAACACGTAACTCACGTAAAACCGGGAAGGGGTTCGCAATGACTATAGAAAAGGAAGTACATTTTACTGTAGATTTTCTGTAGCCTCCATAGAAAGCTCTCTTCGCCGTTTTGAACGCTCATGATACACTTTTGCTGGCCTATGTTTTTTTTTTTTTTTTGGATTGTTGATAGTAGAGCATCAACGCTCTACCACGGCAAAGTACAATGGAAGTTTGCATAAAATATTTTCATCTGTCTTCGTTGGCAAAACTAATATCACTGTCATCATCAGTTACACATTTTTGTTTGAAGGAGTTTTACCATATTTAATATCTATCTAGAGTGATTACATGTCGGCTCGTACATTCATTTCAAATCATAGTAAAGATATACACAAAACGTAAATATTTTTAGGCTGTAGGAGCAGTGGGTCTAGGGTACGGTATTCGAAGTCGAAGCCTATCACTCTCCTTCCACCACCTTTTACCTCCCCAACCGAAGTCAGATACCTATTGTACACCTGGCTGAGGTATGGGCATCCGTGTAAGGTACCTTTTTCAACATGAATGTCAGAAATCTAACTCGTGATCTTGTGCGCATTGGCCTAGCTACTTGACAATTCGACGTTACTCTAATTATAATTTTCTATGTATATTTCATTGAATGTTTAAAGACATCTGGTTAACGGTTTGCAGATGGACATTTTTTTTTACTAACCGACAACAATGGCGAACACGAAGATGCCCATCAGGTATCCTAGCAACGTGAACAGGAATCTGATTGGAGGAGAGAATGAGCAGGATTATCGTCTGCGAAAACGTCAATCAAAACAAACGTGTTCTATATATATAGCATTTTGTGTGTATTGCAAGCTGAGTTCACACGCGGAGCAAATGGTTTTGTTTTTGTTTTTTGTGTGGAAGTTTGAGAGAAATGTGTACACGACAAAGTCGTTATTGACGCAGCTGAATGAACTGTTGTTACAAACGTGAAACAATTTGACCAAAATTCCACAATAGACGAAATACAGTAAGCAAACAGGACGACTTATAACAGATCTGACTTTGTTTGTGATCTGACTCAGAAAACTGCAAAACATCAATAAAAAAGAGTTCGGTGACCTCATATCTGCATGAAATATTCTGATTATCAAATGACTTCTACATCTAACGTTACATAATCTATGCGTGGTTAGGTACACCTTTAACTGACTTAACGGTAAACCAAAACTAATCATAAGTTAAACAAAAATTATTCTTTGCCAATACCGCGTACCGTTGACCTCATTTTACAGCTTAAGAGTTCCATAAGTGACCAGTCTGCGGTCAAGAATATGGGTCACTTAGGACTTATTTTCCCTATCCTAAATATTTGGAGAGGCCGGATATAGGTTACCCCGTGGATAAAGGGGGACTAACGTTACGACCTACGACGAAAGTGACCGTGCTATAAGTGACCACTGTCTGCGGTCAAGAATATGGGTCACTTAGGACTTATTTTCCCTCCCCTAAATATTTAGAGAGGTCCTTACTTCGTTCTGCTGACATTGATGAATGGGTTGCGGCTACTAGAGAGTGACAACAAACACTGACAGAAACATTTGGGAGGAAACGAAAACATCTCATTAACGCTACTGACCCGATTCCTGTGGGACACGGAAACACAGCAAGTAACAGGTGTTAAATGCGCTTTTAAATTGCCGCGTTTGAGATATGTAGTAAGTCTCAGTGTTTTACATGTGCTTTTGTAACATTTAGCATTCAGGGTCATGTGCTGACCTATACGTTGGCGATCGTATCGTACGAGAGTCGTGCGACGTGTGTGACCGGGCCTTAAGTGAACGTAGAAAGGTCGTAACTTACTCGTAGTTGGTGACAGGTGTAGGTAGATCCCCTATAGTGGTCAGTGTGAGACAGGACCAGTAGAGTGACCACAGATACTTGGTGCTCAAGGACGCGTACTGTCCAGTCGCAGACGGGTAAACCCACGTGTTGGAACCAAAACCCTCCGCCTTGGAAATCAGGAAATAAAATCCCGCAAACCAGTGAATGAGGAGGAAAAGTACGTGCACAAGGTTGAAAACGCGCCACAAAGTCGGGTGGTGGGTTCTCGACTCCACTGTGAAGTAAAACTCGAACGCTCTATGCGCCTTTAAAAACCGAGTCGACCGTAGGAGAGGGTGTACGCCTACAGCGAAGTACAAGAAATCCAGCGGCAGCAAACAGAGCACGTCTAAGACAAACTTCTTGGAAAAGACGTAGTTCCGCGCCAACTTCTTAGGGTTGTAGACTAGCAAACCCTGTTCTAAGTAGCTCGTCCGAAAGTGGACCACGATGTCAAGTAGTAACAAGAGGTCAAAGACGTAATCTAAGGCGTAAAACACAGCGGCGTACTCGGTCTGTAGTTCTACCCAGGCTGTTCTAGCGATGATGAGCCACATGTTGTACACGACTCCACACGTCACGAGTCCTATCCACCACATGTGGACGTCTCCGTCGGGGTCTAAGACGAAGTCCTCTTTCGTCCAAGTCTTCTTCTCGCCGCCGTGATGGTCTCCCCCCTCTCCGCTACTTATCTCATTCTCCTCCTGCCTGTATCTGTTGTAGAGTTCTAAGAACGTGTCCTGTCTCGGCTCTGCCTTTCTCAAGTCCGGGTTCACGCTGTTGGACATCCGCACGGCGGATTTTACCCGGTTCCACCACGGCGAGCTCCGGCGGCGGTGGTGGCGGTGCGCGAAGCCCTCAGCTCCCGAGGACTCCGAACTCTTGGTCGGTGACGCCGTCAAGCTGGAGTTATTACCGAGCTCTGGATCTACTCCTACGGACGCTGTGCCGTTAGGCACCGAAGCACCGCTCTCCTCTTCCCCTTGGTCCATGTCGCTTCAGGTTATTGGAGGCTGAGCTCGGAGGGAACTCTCTGGACGGATTCAGGAAGATTTTCACGTAGAGGTCGCGGTAAAACCTCACTCGTAAGTTGCTCCACGGCTCAAGAGAAACTCATAACGGCACGGTTAAGTCGGATTTGTCGCTCAGACGTGTGGTACCCCCGTTGAGACGGCGCTCGCTCTCCAAGTCTCCCGTTCAAACGCTCAGTCTGGTCGTCGCGCTAGGATTATATGTACAGTGTGTACACTGCCACCGGATCCCCCTCCACTCGGTTGTGATGAGAGCAGCGATCAGGTATCGACCGCGCATAGCTGTGAGCAATCTTCTGTAATGGACCCGTCGGGGAAACCGGAGACAGTATACCACAGTTTGACTTGTCACCGGAAAGCTGTCAAGTTCGTGGGAAAGTCGCGAAAGGATGTTCTGAAGGCCCTCGGGGTATGATTGTATTCCCAAAACAGATGTCGTCACCCCGTGTCCCCCATTGACCCCTCCGTTGCCATGACGACCCGCTGACCCATGACTATCCATTGACGATCTTCAAAAACGGGATTTTGTTCTCACAACAAAAAACCGTGCCAGAAGTTTTCCCTAAGTGGGTTCTCGTTGGGTAGCGACGTGGAGATGTTATTTTTGCCCCGCTTTTCTTGTTTTACGCTTTGCGCCAGACTTCAAAGCCTTTTCGTAGCATTGCGTCGCCACCGTTAACTTAAATGGAAAGTTTATTTGCAATTTCTTGCCCGAGGGCTAATTGCAACATGGGACATACAGAATACATGGTAAACATACATGAATTAAAAGACTTTGGTATAGATAACAACGGTGGCAAGTGGAAACAAGTGACTATTCTAGCAATAATACGGACTGCTGAGAGCTACGATCTAAGCATTTGGGGTTTGACTTCTTTTCTGGAAGCAGTGGAAGACGAAGTGCCCCACCTTTTCTATAATGAGCGGGCTATGTGACGTTAACAGGGTTATAGTTTTGTTTTCGTCAGTAAACGTTTAGAAATTTTTGTGGGTTTTGCAGGCCTTTCCAAATAACTCTTTTCTTTCCTAACATGCAGGCAAAACTTTGTGTGCTATCGGGCTGTGGATTTGCTCCCGTACGTGCCAGTACGGGCGACGCGCCTGCCCTGTACAGTCTAAACGTTTTCAGAAATACGTGGCGGACGCACCCCCCTCCCCTCCCCAAAAAAACGTGCGGACAAATTGCACGTACGGCGGGTTGTGCCCTTAGCTTTAGCAGGCTCTAACAACCCCTATCATAATACCGCCACTAATCATAACATCGCCAAATAAAGTAAAACGGTGAATTTAAGGAGATCTACCAGTGTAGCAACAGTAATTTCTGAGATATGCACACTTCAGACATCCAGATGTTCCAACACATTAAAAAAAAGGCTTAGATAATGATGCATTCAAAGACAACAAGGTCAAAACTTTTCGGTCCCTTGTTGGGCCTAGCGAGTGTGCCGTAGAATGATATAAATATATGAAAATTTTCGTCAGGTCAGTTTTCTCATATATGTACACTCAGACAATTACGTATTTTATTAACAAGGAAGGAAGAAAGCAACAACAATGGAAGTATAAAGGTACATAATGGAAAGTTGATTATGTCGAGTATTTTTCTGGCGGTATTATGGAACTCCGAATACACACCTGTTATCAGTGCATTTCCCAAGTGTGTTACAACTGCGATGTTTTGTTTTCAACCGGACAAGAGAGATAAAAAAACACGTTTAGGGGCCAATTTTTTTTTTTACAACGAAGGCTTTTGATACAGAACTAGGAATTACACAATATTAGGGTAGAAGTGTCTGTAGAAATCGACATCGTTTGCAGATTTATGATTATGACACAAATATTAGTATAAAAAAGTAATAACCTAAAGTCGTAAATAAGAATGCCAGTAATAAAAGGGTAACTTTATGACGTGTACAATTTACTTCATTTTGTGTGTTGGTTATGTCTACATCACACCCATATTTTGATTTATGAAATCATAAATCATTCATTTAACACGTTGTATATCCATGGAGCACAACGAAAAAAAAATGTTTACAGCTTTTGAAATTTTATTATCGACATAGATAGGTACAGTTTAATATTTCTGGAGAGTAAATGTTATTTCTAGCATCTGATTAACAGGTACAGTCAAACCTGTATTAGGGGCCACCTCTACAGAGGGGCCACCTGTCCATAGTGGCCACTTTTTGTCGGTCCCTTGGGTATTTCATCTACAAGTTACCACCTCTATACAGAGGCCACCTGTCTATAGTGGCCAAATTTGTCCGGTCCCTTGAGTGGCCGCTATAGACAGGTTTGACTGTATGAATACAGTCTATTACGCCGTACGTATCACAATTATAATTGGTTTGTAACGTTCATATTACGTTTAACGCTATAGTTCGATAATATAACTTCATACTTCGTACTTATATAGTACGATATATAACTTCATCGATATCATCGTCGCGGGCTACTTGACCGGACCAGGTCCACTCTCTCCTTCCAAACGTCTCTGTCCCCATAGCGTGTAGTTAGTTACCCTTACGAAACCCTTTACCGTGTGTCGTTATTACATCGAATTCAAACCTATCGGAAAATGGATATGTGAGAGACATACGAGAACATTGCAGTAATGAGATTTGATTGCACACACACACAAACGCGCTAAAACACACTCAAATACGCAACACCTTGAGACAAACCGAAATCACAACCTCCGTACACGACGGTAAAACTAACATCTTTATTGACATAACAGCGGCTTTCGCAAGATCTATTACAGCTACACATACTGTCCTACATACACACAGACAATTGTATACAAATGTCTTGCCTATATATATGAATGTTTATAGATATGAATAAATCAACATGTTGAGTCTAGCAAACAGTGTCATTTATACTATTAGTTCCAAGATCTATATGTGCGTGCAAAATAAGTCGAAGCCAGGCATCCTAGTGGAGATTAAGCAATTATACTACCAAGGAAGTTAAAAAAGAGTAGGTTGTTCACTCTGAGCCCTCATCCTTGGAATCCTTTCTTTTCAACCTCCTTGGTACTACGACAACTTGTCCGGGGCAGTGTTGGAAGTGCGTCCTCTCTGTAACGCCGCATGTTCCCTAATTGGTGCTCCTCCAACCACCCTGAGCACCACTCTCCGTCTCTCCTGCTGTAGTCTTCAACTTGAAGAGGCTCGGCAGGGGGGCTGTGTGAATGGGAGGTTTACGTCATAGCCAAGCAGATGTTAGGATGGCAAGGGGGCCGTGTGAATGGGTACTACACACCGACTTGGGAGGAGTGATGTCATATCCAAGCAGATGTTGGGATGGCAGGGGGATGTGTGAATGGGAACTACTCACAGCCTTGGGAGTAGTGACGTTATATCCAAGCAGATGTTAGGATGGCAGGGAGGCTGTGTGCATGGGAACCACACGCCGACTTGGGAGGAGTGACGTCATATCCAAGCAGATGTTGGGATGGCAGGGGGATGTGTGAATGGGAACTACTCACAGCCTTGGGAGTAGTGACGTCATATCCAAGCAGATGTTGGGATGACAGGGGCTGTGTGAATGGGAACTACACACCGACTTGGGAGGAGTGACGTCATATCTAAGCAGATGTTGGGAGTTACGATCGAAAAGTTTTCTGACTGAAAGGATTTCTCTGACAGCTACACGACCCGTTAGAAAACTTCACGATCTTCTATCTCGTCTTCTTGAAGATAAATAATGACCTACCGTGGGCCTCTCCTCAAACACAGGACCTCCATCTTAATTTTTCACCACGTCCCATCCAAGATGACGTCCTAAACCGAAGCTTAGTACTCATTTACACTTGAGAATATTAAGTATAAATTGCATTTCCCTATGGCAAAACGGTATGGCCTACTAGGGATTTGAACCCAGAACCGTTAAAACATTCCCAGCAAACAACATAAACAATTCTTGACTCAGTGTAGTACCACTACAATCGATAGATGTTTTCACTCCATCGACGCCGAGTGGGTTTTTCACGCACCATTTGTCGTGTCCTGAGCAGTTTTCGGCATCCTTTTGTGTTGTATAGTAGAGGCGAAACATGCTCTCGAGTTACAAATGAGCACCTTCAAGTTGTGCACCACGGTTCAGTTAAGCTAAGGGTACGTGCAAGTTATAATACGTAATTTTGGGGGAGGCCACGTCCGCCACGTCTTTCTGAAAACGTGGGGAACGACTGGTATTAAAGAGCAGGGAGGGAGTACGTCAAAACACGGCACACAAAGTTTTGCCTGCACGCAAAGTTCTACGGCGTGTCTGCGTGCTCCAAAATCCGTCGGATTCCCTACGAGTTCGTATGGAGACGGTACTTACAACTTACGGAAGCTATAGCACTGAGCCAGTTGGCAAGCGTAGGTGTGCATATGCACGTGGGCGTAGTATTTGTTGGAACGGGATATGACGGAAGTAAATACCACAAACCACGGGGGAAAACATTTTCACAGAAAAGTCATTTCAAGCTCGTATAAATGTGTTCCTCGTCCTCGTAGGTTATAACTTTATTATAACCCTTCTATTTCTAAGAAAAGAGGATCTTAAATCCCAAGTGTCATAATTGTGCAAGGCGGTTTACTCCAAACTTGTGAAGATTCTAATACATATCAAAGTCTCTCCCATCTCTGTGTTAAGACAAAGAAGTTTACAAAACGTATTCAGTGTAAACTCAAGGAATCGCTATTGTGATACAGCGATTGTATTGTGTGTAAGAGCGTTGTACTGTACTAGTATGTTTTCACAAGGAAAATTGACATGAAAATGAGTGACAAAAGGAACTCTCTCAAGTCTTCTTCGTAATTTTGTAGACAAAATAGTTAAGAGTCTCAACTATTTTGTCTACAAAATTACGAAGAAGACAACTCTTTTGACTAGTCACATTACGACTGTTGTCACTACATCACAATATGAACATCTAATATTTTAGGTAAAGGTAAAAATAGTTCCATAGCATTTTTCAGGCCCTGTGAGCAATAGGTTGTTATCCACTGTGTCTAGGGCACGGTATTGGAAGCCCATCCTTCTTCTTCCACCACCTTTTACCTCCCCAACCGAAGTCAGGTACCTATCTTTATGCCTGGCTGGAGTGAGGAAAGTCGTGTTAAGTGCCTTTCCCTAGTAACGCTAGTTAACCTTTATTCGTGGGGTAGCCTATATCCGTTGTTAAAAAAACAAGGTAATTAGGAATACAGTATCAAGTCAACAGACGTTTGAAATTGCAAGATATTCAATATACGGTTTGAAACCACCATCTGTCAATTTGCTATCCCCAAATACCTTGTTTTTTCTATATACAACGGATATAGGTTAACCCACGGATAAAGGTGAACTAGGGTTACAATGTCTATCTAGGAATTGAATCCATAATCTCATGTCTGCTAGCATAGCCACTCGATACCACTAATATTCTAGAGCTTATTGAAAGGGAATATTCAAACTTTCCCATATGGTTAGGGTATCGTGTACTACAATATCATAACAATAAACAAGGGCCCGCCAATCCACCAAGTTTACACAAAACACATTGTCTCTTGTATCAGGACATCTTTACACTACAGTGACAGTAACAGGGCGTATAATGATTTCTTGGACAGTTGTTTACAAAACAAGTGAAAGCGCTGAGGGGATATTAAAAGTCAGTGCTGTTCCATTGTTCTGCCTAAAATGTAAGTCATATACACCTTATGATACTCTGTGATGAAAAGATAAACCAATTTTGTAATGTAGAAAGTGGGTATCAAATTTAATGTCCACTTTCATATAGTGTCTGCGACACCAAGATTAATTTCCTTATCAACTTCTATCATATGTGACATTTGTACTAAATATACTGCCATCTGATTGTTGAATCTCACAAAGCAAAGACTATATACATGTTTTTCAACTAGGGGAAGGTACGATGTATTGTTGTTGTTGTTTTTGTCGTAGGACCAGTCCAGAAAAAACATAGTTGGCTAGTAGCACAGTAGCCAAGGCCTGAAAAAAATGATTTCGTTCAACCCATCTTACAGAAAAGGTTTGACCAGATATTTTGGTAGAGGGGTCCATTTGCATCACACATGATGATTTTTTTGTTCAAATTAAAGATAATTATTTATGGCCCACGGGTACATTTTTATGCATGAGGGGCCAAACTCTAACCCTGATGAATTATTCTCCATGTTTGAAATGTCTACTATTTTCCCAGGATGAAGAAAGGTCTTGGTAGTCAAAAGATTGGAGTAAGGTCTGCTGATTATGAAAGTAGTTTCTCAAAAACTTGAACACTTCCACTGTCAGAGATTCAAGTCTTGCATGTCGCTCATTACCTCCATATATGTAGGGTTTTATTTTTAGTGTTTAAAACTGGAATACTTGTGTTCTTCTTGCGTGTCGGTAATTATTAATACGTTAAAAAAAACAGAAAGTTAAGGAACAAATTGTGTAAATGCAGACTGTTTCAGTGGAAGTCCAATTTGAGGTCAAAATGGTAATCTTTTGGCTGTTTGCACATGCTAAGCATGTGGCACACTGGCAGGAAGTTAGCTCAAAGGTCCCAAACAAGGTTATCTGATTTCCTGTCTGCCATTTCTTACTACATATATATGCCTTATGGGAGCCAGTGGGAAAAAGCCTTAGATAGAATCACACAGAAATTCACAATAACGGGATGACAGACAAATACTTAATGGAAGTATGAGATTTTTTATTTCTTGTTTACTTTGTTTCCTTTTCTAATGTCTAAAACTATCACTTCAGGTGTTCCAATGTTCATTCTTGGCCACTTCCATTGAGTACTTATAAGAATTTTTCCATGATGTTTACAACAGCACAAACAACTATTGATATATTATCATATAGTTATGACATGTATAGAGATTTTGTAGTTGTAGTGTATCTTGACAGAAACAACATCGTTTCCATTTTCACAAATACGTACTACGTACTTCAAAATGGTCCCTCAGAATAACAAGACTGATGCTACGCCATTCAACACTCTGTCCTTGTAAACCTAAGTAAGTAAAGCTAGTATGCTACAATTTATACACTGACAACAAGGAATGAGACTGTTTATAACTGTGGCAGTTTTCACGTATGCTGTCTTCTTCTTTTCCTTTTCCTTCTCACCCTACAGGCTCAGTTGTTCCCTACCAGGATGGTGCAGTATTGGCAAGTCTTCTCATTCTCCTGAAATGTAAGACAAACAGATGTTGTCAAGATTCACATAATGACACATTCATGACTGGTCAGGGCACGAAATACCACCTGCATATGCAGGTTAGTGCAGGTAAAATTGGAGCTGTGCAGGTATTTCTGGTCTACCTGCACCTAACCTGCACTGGTCCATGTACTGGGTTTTACATGTAAATGTCCTATGATGTAGGTGTATGTGGATCATTATTAGCTGCATTGAATGTTACAACCTATAAAGTATAAAAGTAAAAATAGCAATGGTTCCTGAACAATTTTAGTAGGATCCATACTTCCTAAATTCAGAGTGGTGCAGGTATAATTTGTCTGGTCAAGGTCTAAAAAAAAGAGACAACCCACCTTGTATTTCTGTCTTGGTCGCGTATCTTCTTCTCCATCTCAGCGTCTGTCAGTGTCTCGAGGAACGGGCACCACTGGTCCGCTTCTCCCTGGTTACGCACCGCGATTTCCACCGTCGGTAGTGGTGCCTCACTGTATAACACACAGGTAACAGAGAAAGAAAAAAAACGAGGGATGTCTAGAGTTCCTGAATGATATTTTTAAGAGCTCAAATATTGCTCTCCAAGCAGAGGTCAAAGGTACATGTATGCTTGTCTGACTGCCTTGATTTGTGTGCCAACTTCAGAAAGTGGGAAAATCAAAAGAAGTTTACAGTATACCCCTGCCCTCTGCTTTGAGAGTAAAATTTGTGTTTGAAACGCTAGATCCCTAGCTTATATTTAGTTTCACCTTAAATAGTGTTACTTGTACATTGGATATGTGGAGGCAAACAGAACTACAACACAATACAAGCTAAGGCAAAATAATATGATACTAACATTCTACAGAAGTAGCTAATTTCAATGGGCATTGCAGGGTTATGTTACCAAAGAGGCTTTAGATTTCACCTATCGTGGGTTCCCAATGTTTGATGGGGACAAAATCTACAAGTATGTTTCTTGGTTTCTTAAGATTTTTAAAACTACACACATCACTACTACCAGTACTTCTGAAGTCCAACAACTCAAAAGTTCAGTGTCAAAAGCCTAATAGTAATATACTATGATAAATGCATGTATAAAACATGTTTCCCCTATACTGCATCAGTCTGTCAAAATTTACTACTCATGTAGCCGTTTGAAAATCACATGGCTTGATTGTATGGGAGTCATATATTATGACAGACTGAAATATGGGTGAGAACTTCACAAACTTTGTGGTACATGTAAGTTTAGCATAGTATCGTAGGCTTTTGAACCTGGCTATTTAGTTTTTTTAAAGGCATCCTAAGCAATATTAGAGCGTACAAAGTGGAAATATTCTGAATAAGGCAATCTGTATGATATTGACATCTACTGCACTATACTCTCACATTTACATCATCATTTCATACTATGAGCCGTTTAAAACGGCCCAGAGAAAAGTCACACGAGGATATTCCTTATTATTGGAACCCCCAAAATTAGGTCTTGAGCAGAAATCCTCATGCAACTTGTTTCTGCACTGTTTTTAACAGCTTAAGTTATGAAATAATGATGTAAATGTGCTAAAATAGTGCATTAGATGTCGATACTAGACTGCCTTATTCAGAATATTTCCACTTCCAACGATCTAATATTGCTTAGTTAATGCCTTTAAAGGTTCTTAAGAACTGGACCAGGTTGAAGATGTATACAAGGAACACCATAGTCACCTTTGCCCCCTCCAGGGAGATTTGAGCAAAAAGAAGAGTAAGCGTGCAATGAAAAAAGAAAGAAGGGGTGTCCAAAAAGCGACAAGAAAAAATTGTACAGGCCACCACAAGCAGAATGGTAATCACAAACTGCAAAGTAAAATTCCCCCAGCAATTACAGTAAAAGGTGCCTGAGTGTGTGTGTAAGCATGTGTGTATTTATCAGTACGTGTGTGCGTGTGTGTGTACATGCATATGTGTGTGTGTGTGTGCATGCACGCATCTCTGTGTGTGTATAGTTATGTGTATGTGTATGTGTGTCTGTGTCTTTGGATGTGAGTGTGAGTGTATGTGTGTGTGTGTGTGTATGTTATGTGTGTGTGTATGTTATGTGTGTGTGTATGTGTATGTGTGTCTATGGATGTGAATGTGTGTGTGTGTGTGTGTGTGTATACATGCATGTGACTGAGTGTGTGCTGTATCTGTGTGTCTATGTGTTTGTATGTGAATGTGTGTGTGTGTGTATACGTGTATGTGTGTCTACGTACATGTGTGTGTTTGTATGTGTGTGTGTATGTGTGTATGTATATAATTGTGTGTATTATGTTAGCAATTGATCTGTATAGTGGTTCGAATGTTAGTGATGAGTGGATCAACACCGTACATGTTCATGCAAAACCTCCACCAATTGCAAAACAGCAACACTTTTCAATCAAAAAAGCGCCCTCTAGCAGATAATTAGTAAACTACAAAAAACACCAGGCTTACAAAATGGAAAGTCTAAATATTGCTACAGCAGGATGTAAAATGAAATAACATGTACCTAATAAATGAAAGAGGACCTACCCCCTTCACATACAAAACTAATAAAAATCCAGTCATAACTTTTTAACGCCACACAAATTCAATTATTAAACATTTTGAAAGTAAATATGAAAACAAAACCAAAGGGTTGGGTTGAAAACTTGAGCAACATTCAATCCCCCAAACTGTGTGTACCAAAGATACGGAGTTTCCCCTTAATACAGTTTTTCTGTTGATCTTATGATCTAGTACATATTGAAATTCTTTATAAAATCTGAGAAGGAGATTAATGGGGATTAATTCCAGTATACACAAACAAATGAAGTCTAAAAATTCTCTTTACATGGCAAGATGTAGTCACTGTTACATACAAACACACACACAAACAAACAAACAAACAAACAGCTACCTGAAAGCGTAGGTTCTCTGGTGCCAGCTGAGCTGTCCGCGAATGCTGTATGCGATGGCCGTGACGAACTCTCCGCCGAGACCGAGCTCCGTACACAGTTTGAGCGCGAAGGTTTCTGGGCTGTTGTCCTTTTCCGACATGTCCCATTCAAACTGGTCCACCAGAGATATGTTTCCTACATGGATGTTCAACTGTGAAGAGAAATTAAAAACAGATGAGTACAACTTACTAGAAACGCCACATTTTCAAGAAAATGCAGAATGTTTCCCTCGCAGCAATTTCTCTTTATCAAGCTACTTGCAAATGTCCTATGATGTAGGTGTCTGTGGATTGTTATTAGCTGTTGTAGTATTGACTGTTACCAACTATAAAGTATAAAAGAAAAAATAGCAATGGGTCCCGAACATACTTTTTTCTGCATACCTACACTGGTGCAGGTAACACTGAAAATTACCTGGACCAGTGTACATGTTCAAAAATGTAGGTATGCAGAAAAAAGTACTGTAATTCACTTTGTCTTCCCGGCACCAAACTTTCACGGTCTGAGAAAATTTAACCTGTTCTCAGAACTAAATGTTCACGGTATCGGCAGGTACATGTAAAAAAAGTCTGCGATTTATTTGTTATCAGTAATGATAAGTTCACGTTACAGCCGTCATCGTTGAAACCGTGAACATAAAAGTACATTGAAAAAATTAGGAATTACAGTATTTTGAGCCCTGCAAATTGTCATCATCAACACAAAAGTGGCATAGATCCCGCTTATATCTGGACACATGTGGTGGGGAAAAGTAGAATTTTGAACCTATGTCTTGAAGCAAGAAATCTAAAGAAGCCCAGACCTTGAGAATGACTCTCTGGTCCATCTGTTCCTCTAGGATGTTGTCTGTAGGGTAGGCCTCTATCTGAGTCTTGATGGCCTGGGCGATAGCGGGGACGAAGGACAGAGATGGCAGCTCCAGATCGTCACACAAGATCTCAGCAAACTGCTCTGGTGTGATGATTTGTTCTGTGGAAGGAAGTTTTGGACAAATACATTTTGTTTGTATATGACACAGTAGAGATCACGATCCAGTAGAACCGTCGATTGTCCTAGGAGAGATCACAATCGGAGTTGGTCCTAGGGCAGGCTGCGATTGGGATCTGTCCTAGGTCAATCATGGATTCTACTAGTACAGATTGCGATCAGGATCTGCCCTAGGACCAACTCCGATCCAAACTCAAATGATGCTGAGATTTAGGAAAGAGACTGCGATCGGGATCTGTTCTGGGACAATCGGCGATCTATATATAGGAATCAATGTATTATTTCGTACGTTAGCTGTAATACTAACCAAATACCATACCCTTAATTTTGGTTTTCAAGTGTATCCATCAATTGCTTGAATTTGATTTTTCATCAATAGTTTTCAGGATTCTAGCCAGAGCTTTATTTTAGCATGATGGTACATGTAACAGCAGGGTAGTGATACACCCAATCTGGAGGATGGTGTGGAAGGGGGTATTGGCCCTTCCATTGTGAGAAGAGTTTGAAAATGTGGGGAAAATATAGAATCCACAAGGGAGCTTAATTCTTTTTAATTCCTACACCACATGTAATTTGAGGGATTTCTTTGTCAATTTAATGTAATATCAACATTTTTCATATCTAATTAGACATAGTTACACAAGTAAATACCAGTACTAGCAGAACACCACTTTGCTACTTGAAACTTAGCATGGTGGTCCTCAATTAGCATGTAATCACAAATTATAGCTTATTGACCTATTATGCTAAAAATCACTAGCTAAAACCCGGATTTATTTCTTCATTTTGTATTTGCTCGGTTGACTTCTGAACAACAATGATTTTGACATTAAGACCACTGCCTGTATTCTAAGCAATAGAGCCTGAGGGAACTATGACAATGTCTTTACGTACCATTTTTATTCCATGTGAATGTGTCCCTCAGTTTGTGCCCGTCTATCTCCATGTCCAGTCTGATAGGGATAAGCACCTCCGGCTGGGCCGCGTTCTCATGGATGATGGACGGATCGTGATCGTCGAATCTGAAAAAAATTGAATCCAGAAATTCATTTTTTTCTTTTATCACGTTTGCTCTGTGCAGAGCTAAGAGATCACCTCTAGGTACTAAAAAGGATAATCATTGCAAGAGGCATTGGATTTTTTTTTACAAGTGTTCTGTACATTTTGAGGCACTTAATATACGAGAGGGAAGTTGCATATGTGTTCTGTACATTTTGAGGCACTTACACGAGAGGAAAGGTGCGTATCTTCTTGGTGGCGATCCTGTGTCTGTTAACAGGAGTGGAGCAGGGCACAGCGTCCAGGTGGTGGGAACTGTTGGGCAGGGCTGGGACCCAGTTACTCCGCTTAGGCTTCGCATCTCTGTTGGAAAAACGCAGTGGTTAATTCAAACCTGTTTAGACATTAAGAGTTAGAAAATCTGACAGACATCTAACTTTTAAGTGAAATGTCAGGGGTTTTCTAGGCTTGGCCACACAGCTCCTTATCCACGGAAGAAGATTCTCTGACAAACATAGAACACAGATCTACAAGAGAAGGAAATACATGTGGCCAGTTTTCACCGATGACCTGTCTGTCAGTTATTTCTTACCTAAATAAGCCTTAGACGTTAGAGTAACCATCCCCTGCTTTGTCACTCATGTGATTCTTTTCAACAACAAAAGTTATCTTTATAATTTGCAACAGAAATGATGTTGTTATGGTACATGTATGGAGGAAACTGTACACATGTTCTTTCAATGAACAAGTGACCAAAGTTATGACATTAGACATTACAAGATTACATTATAAACTGTATATGTAGCTACATCTTAACAGAGACTGACTTGATTTGTAGGGCTCGGTGTTGAGAGACACAGCCTTGTTATAAACTGTTTGTAGCTACTGTTATCAGTACATCATATATAGAGACTGACTTGATCTGTATGGCCTCAGTGTTGAGCGACACAGCCTTGTTATAAACTGTAAATGTAGCTACTGTACATCAGTACATCATATATATAGACTGACTTGATCTGTATGGGTTCGGTGTTGAGCGACACGGCCTTGTACTTCTCATCGTTCCCTTCCAGAATATCCTCTACCTCCAGCGCTCGCAGCAAGGTGATGTTCGTCGCCAGGCTGGTGTGACCAGAGTCACCTGGAACAGAGAACTAACATGTGACCTCCTGATCTCTGGTCCAGGGCACCCTGCAGCTGCACACTGCACCCTCAATGGTAAACCAAACATCCACAATTTTTCTTAGTCATAGGAATACCAGTAATTATAAGAAACAAAGTTTTTTTGCTTATTGAGCCAAACCAGTTTAATTTGATGTTTCTCAGATAAAACAAAATGAAAGCAGTGCTTGAGGACTAGGATCATGCACTTGTATGCTCTTTTTTATGTTGGAAACTTGGAGAAATATTGCAAGTCAACAGTTCAATTTTCCTTCTTGACAACTGATCTTATGTTATATGCTTGCTGTATTTTTACCTTGAAAAGTCAAGAACTAACGTTAGCTAAGGAAATGAATTTGCACAGGCTTTAGATAAGACTATAATATATACCTAGTACCATAGTCATTAATTTAATGCTTTGTTCCAAAAGAAAGAACAACTCACCATGAATTTTCTGTTTGAACTCACCAGCCTTCAGCAGACTCATTCAAATATATACTTACCGAGTTACCGTAGTACCGACCAAATGTTTCATTTCAATTGATGATTCTGACTTTCATTAGATTTTTTTTCTTTTAGCTATGAAAGTAAAAAAAAAAAGATCACCCGGTCTATACGTGTGAATATTCTTTAAAAAGTATGCAAGTTGGTTGTGGTATCAATGTAACCATGTACTGAAAAAATATGATGGAAAACTAGTTACAGACAAGGTGCAGTATCACTATCAAGTTAGCAAAATTCAAGTTATTTCAATAATTGAGATGAAGATTATTAGTAAGTAAGTACATGTGACAAAGCCTTATTTTGTGTGGGGACAAAAAAATGACTGATGTGCTGATGTAGTAAAACCCCTGAGGTCAATTCACAACCAGGATGACAATACATGTACATGTGCAGAAAATTACAAGTAATCTGTACATGGTAACACGGACACATACATTTTGTATGACTATGCATACCCAGGACTCAAACGAAATTCATCTCCAATTTTGGGTGCACAAAACTGTGCATGCACCTAGTATTTCGAACCCTGAGAACACTTTGTAAGGCATGTTTGACACATACAAATGCAAAGAATAAACACTCTAGCCTAGACACACAAACACAGGAACACACAGTGACAAACAAATAAAGAGGCTTTCGTTGACTAAGTCTGGCCTAATGTTTAGTACAATAGTAGAATGTTAGGGGGAGCTACAAGTACTGTACTAGTACTAGTACTAGTAGTATGGGCAAGGCAGAAATCTACTGATTTTGTAAAGACACGCTAAAAGGTACTAGTACAAATGCAGTTAAGCGTTAAGATCACTCTTTTATAAGCAGCATATTTGCAAATTCCTGTTAATTGCAAAATGCCAAATAAAAATCTCACAGTGGAAAAGGCTAAAATTAAACTCAAACAAAAGAAACAGGAGTCCTTGTCAGTTTCAAACGGTCAAACCAAAAAGGAGAACTCCTAAATACTTATTTAAGTAAACAAAACAACAACAACGGAAGAAAATGGAAGATTAGAAGTCAAATCATAGTGGAATTATGAAAATTCATTTGAGGCATGTAAGCTTTGGCAGTAATTTGGAAGGATTGCATCTGATTGGAGGAATAGTGGGAGGAGACCACAAGAAATTCGATACACACCTACGCCTACTTTGGCTCCCTGTTCAAGTTGAGCTTGTGCTGTATTCAACAAGGACAATTAGACACAATGATGATGGACACAGTGAACACATGCATGGATAGTATGTGGGAGTGCTCTGTCCTGCACAAGCGTTTCATTCAAAACTACACAACCACAAATTTGTATGTCAAGAGTAATAAACAGGGACAATCTAATACTCTGTAAAACTAAGTGAAAAAGTTGGACACATTTGGAGGATAAACTGGTAATAATGTTCTGAGAAAGTGTGAGCGATTCAACGTAACTGTTGACTTACTTAAAGAACTAGTGAAACAAAAATTCTAAGACTCTTACTACTACTTTCTTAGTAAGAGTTTTGGAGACCTAATGAAATACTTTAAAAAGTACAAATATGAGTTTGGATTTGTTTTATTAAGACAGTGCTGCTGTATCATGTGTTCCCTTGTGAGCTTTTCAATTACTTGGCTTTTCAAAGTTTGGATGTTACAACAGTTTTAGACTGTTTTTCCTTTAAAAACATCTTTTTTTTCAACAAGTGAAAAGTTTTTTTAACAAACACTTGAAAACAATGACATGAAATGGCCAAGTGACAAATAAATTGAGGGACAATCTTGGACTTAGACAAAAATGACATTACGGTAAGAACGATGACACAAGTACAATGGCACAAATACGTTGAAAGTTTTTCTCAACTTACTGAGGACTTCCGCAATTCGTTTCCTCTCGTCTATTGTGGCCAGTCGTCTCCATAGTGATGGGTACTTCTTGTAGAGCGAGCCTCGGAACATCCGCAGATAGTTCCCCACCTGAACATCAACAGTTGTTTTTTTAGACCTGTTTTGTTTACATCTCAGGGAGGGGGCTTCAACTTTGAGTCTGACATAAAGGCACTTTCATAGAGATCACAAACTGAATGCATGTGTGGCGACAGGAATTCAAGGTACTGTAAATGCATCTAAGTTTGTGGGGACTTAATTTCGTGGTAGTGGGAAAATGGAGAGTTCGTGGTGATTTTAATTTCGCGAAAGCGCCGTATACTACATAATCACATATTGTCATGGAAAAATGTCATGTCGTGGTGGTTTTAAGTTTGCATTGAAGCTGCCACCGTGAAAGCCATGAACATTAAAACCACCGCGAATATTTCTGCATTTACAGTAATATGGGTAAAGGCCCATATATTTAGGATCAAAACCCGTCTGGACGTTGTTATGCAAAATCAAAACAATGGTCGTTTTCTAAATATTGATGCCTTTACCTTTGACATATTAGTACCAAAAATTCCTGTTGCCGCACATGCATTCTGATCTCTGTCACAGAGTCTATGAAAGGTTTTTTTTACCCACAATTGCCATTGTCTTGGGTTATGTCATACATAGGGCCACTATAATGTTCAATATAGTCTATTGTACTACAGGTGTTCTGGACTGGGGATAACTTGCCGCACCACATGGGGTTGAACCGTTCTCGTATCACACAAGCTTTCAGCAAATAAAACTAATAAATTAGTAAACACCACAAAATAAAACAAGAGTTCGTAGACCTCAGGCCTGCATGAAATGTATTGGGTTTCTGTAGACCTATTGTGTATTTTTGCCTTTTTGTCTGTGGTACGTGGTTGGAAAAATGAGCTTTTTACCGTGTTGGTTGTGCACCATGCAAAAGTCTGACTCTGAAATTCCATTTTCTGAATTTGTAAGTTTGGACATGGATGAACATTACTTATTTTGGATTTCTTAAGTATGTAACCAACCACAGTACTTTGAAGTTGTTGAGACGCTACCTTTTTTTGTCTCAGATGGCCCATGCACATGTAGTTACTCTGTCACATGATATACTAATATCTTCCTATTTCAATGTACTGACCTAATGCAGCTGCTAAGTCTCCTTGGTTTGTGTTCTTCCAATGATATTCATTAAAGATTTATTTCTGGGGTGTTATTCACTTGACATCGGAATGTTACTCGCATAATTTGACCAATGATACTTTTATCTGTAGTTCCATAGACATTAGACAATATGAATAGTGGTAGCCCCCATGCAGCAGCAACAGTTAGTCCCCAGGGTGGTATGATATTTTCATTCAATCCATCCAACCCAAACCTAAATCTCCTGTAGTATCTAAGCCAAATTTAACAGCACAATTTACTATGAAAAATGTCCTTGTCAATCCCATTTATAGATGGCAAGCTGCTGGCAATGGAAGCTTTGAAAAGTTCAGAAGCTGTTGTAGTCAGAGCAAACACCCAGCAAACATCCCCGCAAACCAATGAGCAGTTGCTTAGAAGGGGAATTTCATCATATATTTGCCGCGACAAAATGCAACTATCTTTCCTGCGCTGTGATTGGCGATGCCTATATTAGGCGAAGACCCAATCCCATATAAAGGCAGGATAGACTATTCACATGCAGTTTGACGGACTCCTCCCCACAGCCGGTTCGTCGACGCCATGGCTACGGAAACACAGAAGATCCACAGAAAGACCGCCAGCAGGTTTTCGGGGTGTAGAAGAGAGACCGAGTATTTACCTCGTTTGCGTTTACAGGGAGTATAGAATTCGAAGATTGCCCTTTTAGTGTCATGAAGATTTCGTATTTTATTTTGCTTTGTGAAACTGCGAGAAGTTGTTGCTGCGTAGGGACGAATGTGAGTTGTCTGCGTTTTGCACGTGTATCGCTCTTTGTCATGCTGAGGTCCGTTCTTCTCGCAGACACTGGCGTGCCGGGCATTGTGTATGGGTTATGGAAGAAAGCATGCCTCACTGCGAGAATAGACGCTTATTTTGGGCGTTTGTTAGACATCACAGGTATATGCAGTACTGTCTGAAAGGACGTCGACGGAGAAGGCAAGTGACACCGCCGGCACGGCCGACCCCAGCATGACTGACGCAGCAGCCTTGTGAATGAGCCGGACGTTCCATAGCAGAGCACCGGTAACACTGTTTTTGACAGTGAGACTCACCAGGACAAGTATGCGATATCTACGACCTTCTGGGAACGGGTAGGGAAAATTGCCGACAACAGAGAAGATAGAGTAGTTTCCTACGGGCGTAGGATTTACAAGCCAAGCAGGTACGCAAGGTTTTGAGCTCGCCGCCATTTTTGGCGTCTTGTGGAATTTTCCATTTTGATTTGTCTTCCTACGTTGGCTGTTTTTTCTAGTGGATCCCTCGGCTGTTTTCTTTCTTGTTCCTTCTTGATTTTATTTTCCTGTTTTCCCCTTTTGTATGATTATGGTGTGTTTTGTTGGTCAGCAACTATTCTGTCGTTCATTTCGTTTAGCGACTCGTAATTTGCATATGTTTGCGCATCGCACATGTTTCGCGTGCGCAGGTGTGAGTGATTCTATTTGGTAAAATAGGCTTGGTATAATTAATTTTGTGTTGTCTCATTTGAGTTAGGTATGTTGATACAGCTGAGCCACCGCTAGGACTGCTGTTTACCCCGTCTTTTCGCCATAGGAGCCTTTATGAAGAGGTACAACGTTGTTCCAGTTTCCGCACGCTCGGAGCAGAGCCCGACCTTTTTTATCAAGAAAGAGTCGGAGGCTTCAACTTATCACTGGTAGCTCTATGGGTGAGTTACGTTGTTTGAAAGGCTTTAGACAGTATTTGGTATAGTTTTTTGTCTGCCTATCACGTTTGTTGTTGTGGAAGGAGTCGAACGTATTGCCTTATTTTACGTATTTTCCTTTGTTTTTGGCGACGCCTCAGGGGCGAGCCTAATGTTTATAGTGTGCGACCGTTTGACAGGAATTCTAGGAATTCCGCAGGCATGCGAGGAATTTTTCTACGGGTATTTTCTACGGGTATTCCCTAGGGAATTTGTTTTTGTGTGTGACTTTAGTCTGCTTTGGGTATGGCGTATAATAAGATGACGTTACCGATGTTATAAACCAGGATTTCATGTTTTAATACTCGTTTCACCATCAAGTATACAGCACATTACATTTTTTAACAAAATACCCGATATTATGTATCGTTAGGGTAGAATTGTGGGTAAGTTATATTTTTTGCTTGACCATTCGGCGTAATGATGTCGTGTATGTATGAGGATTGTTTTGTTTCGTTTGAAGGTTTTTATTTCATATCTTTCTGTTATTTCATTTTGTATGGTTGTGTGACGCTTGAATCCCTTTTTTTCTTATTGCTGTGATGTTCATTTGGTTACCAAACCATCGCGACAAAGGGGTGTACTTGTCAGTCGATTCTTCCTGTAACCTAGGGGTTGTCATGCCGGCGTTCACCTGTGGGGACAGATTGTGAGAAAGGATTGATATGAAGTATTTTTGCAATAGTGATACTAACTTAGCAACTTTTGTATGTCTGGATTGGTAAAGTGTTGTTTTCTGTTAGTTACAGGCCGTCGTTAGTGATGTAAGGCATCAAAGTAATTCAGATATAATTTATAGCAAAAGTCATACATATTGAATTACAGCGCTTATATTGTCATGTCAAGTCAAAGTCCTTCCCGCTCCATGGTGCATAGGGCGGCGCCCATGTTCTTGGAGTAACCCTGGGCCAAACAAATGCAATTACTACAGTAGGGGGCCAGGACACTGGCTGTGGTGTGTGTTCAAATTACATACTCTTTCCCGAATGCTGAGTGCTAAGCTGAGAAATTAGCACGACCATTTAACACGTCATACTATATTGGCCGGGGATCGAACTTACGACGTACCGAATGCATGGCGAAGACTTTTCCCACTCGTCTCATTGCACCGGCGATAACGCTTGTGCAGCCAGACAACAATACTCGTGATGCTAACGTGCTGTTACTTTGACCGATGAGGTCTATTTCTCTTATAACCAAAGGGCACAAAAGTGCATTATCATTTACCTTTTGGTGTAGCCCGAGTTTTGAATCATTAAAGAAGTTTCAGAAATAAATTGTACCACCGTGAATAAGAAATAATGACACAAAATATTCTTTCTCGGCTTGGCTTCGCATGATCGAAGGCACATCACAATATCAATATACATGTCGGCTTAAAAGCCACAAGCGACGGCTATCGGGTCTAACATGCAGTACACTGTTACGTCGGGTTGCGTAAACCAGTATACAGAATATTTCGTCCATCATACAAGTAAAACGGCTGCATTTGCAAGAGATATCCAACTTCTACGTGTGGAAGGGTGGTAAAGGTGATTGGAAAAGCATCCTGTATACAACGGCTATATCATCACCAGCCTGTAATAAGACAGAATGAAATAAGTCACATGTACGCTCACCGCTATTAAACTGCTTGGAGGACAATGGGTGATCAGATTACCGGTACCGTTTTGGCTACAGTCAGAGTGATAAGCCGGCGGGCGATCGGAGGACGGATGGGAGTATGGCAGTTCCGGCAATCGTCGGTTAATTGACGACTCGTGCTCAGCAGTATTACTATAGAACTGTGGATACGTGCTTGACTGTACTAGTCCACAGACGATAAAGGGTGAGTGAAACGCAGAGAAAAAGATGATTGAGAACGGGGACCCCGGTAACAAATCGTATCTTTTACTTTAAGACCACGGGAAACAGATGAATATGACCACGAGAAACAGAAGCGTTTGTTGTTCGGCGGCGGCAAGGTGGCGAATGGAATTCCACAGGAGGGCCTCATGGAGCGCTGATATCTTCGGCCGATCAAAAACAAAAGGGTTGTGCCTGGTTGTGCCGTAAACAACATGTGGTATGAGTAACAAACTGCCAAGAAGTTTCCACGTTGAAAGATATTCTCTAAACAAAATCAAAAAACTCTGGCGAAACAAGGTCACAGATGAAGACTAATTCCTACACAACAATACGCTGTAAAAATGCCAAAACTATAATGCCGTTAATATGGGACTCATATTTTATCTTGCCGAAACGTGATGTTGGCGGACTTTTTGAAGACCAAGGTCTCGGGCGGTTTGGGGTAAGATTTGGGCCCACGAGATTAAGGTTGGCAGTGTTACTCAACCCAGAGCAACCACAGTCCCAAAAT
>NC_049989.1:10151648-10152632 GCF_000003815.2 Branchiostoma floridae | reverse complement strand
TATCTATTATACACATAATACATGCTATCATATGCAAGGTACTCTCACCGAAATTGTGTCGCTTGTGCATGTTCACTGTCCAGTTGAAGCGCCGCGTCTAACTCGGCCGACCTTGTCCGCCGCGCCATCTCCGCCTGACTAGATAGTCAGTGATCGATCTTTAGTGGGAAGCAAACTGACGCTATTCTGAGGGCTGCCATTGGTTGGAAAATGTACTTGTGCAGTTCCTATTTGTCAATGTTTACAGACTGACGTCAGCACGGTGACCAATCCCAAGACGATGTCCAGACGACGGCCAGGGACCGCCCGTTTTGTTTGCTTTAACTATCCAAGCGGGGACGATATAGTCACAGGTTTCAAAACGGGGATTGAAATGTAACCAAAAAGGATCTATTTTACGATGGGTATATTGCAACCTAACAGCGCTAAAAGCAATAGCAGCGAATCAGAACATTATAACCCGGAACTTTTTCATGCCTACCTTAAAAATTAGTACTAAGTTTTAACGGCTACAATGTTTCCTGTTTATTGACGAAGCGTAAAACAATAGATATATCTTGTACCGTCTTCTCTGAGGTGCGCTTATCGGGTAGTTTAGTTGATATTTTTGATCATGCATCATATACTGGGCGATGTTAAATTCAGTATCTCCGGTAACAGTCCTGGTTATATTGACCTCTTATTTTCTTTTTCCAAAATGTGACTAGACATTGCATCTCCGAGGTTTATACTACTCTAATTAGATACAAAAATAAAGGACTTTGCCCTTTCATCTTGTATGCAGATACACACCAACATGTGTTGTATCAATCACACACGAATATATTGCCATTTTAACAAAAAGAACTAGTCTATATTGTGACACGCTGTAACTATTGTGGGGAAATAAGATATACATCGTACATAGGTAGAATGATCTAGCAAGACCTCAAAATTAACCCAACACGACTGCGTACTAGTACCACTCGTACATGCAATGGTACC
>NC_049989.1:10114634-10150531 GCF_000003815.2 Branchiostoma floridae | reverse complement strand
TAAATCTATTGTACAGTGGTCAGCCTAACATCACTTTTTGTATGTCACCTGATATGCCCGGCGTGTGCTTAAACCTAAAATTTACGTCAGGTCTACGCGTGCGTATTATCAAGATTCTCAAACCCATTGCCGATAATAACAACAGCCTGGGTCACGACATTCACCAGACCTGAACGGTATTGTCTTTTGATAATGCCAGTACCACTTTGTATCGGTGGCATCTGCAACTGATTGGAGCAAGATGCCGCCGTGCAAATTAATGACGGGATCTTCTCTTTGTATCTAACTGAGAAGCTCGGTATGTGGCCCAGACGTGCCAGGCGCTGTCTGTATGCGTCTAGAACCCGTGTCCCCAGACGGTCAAACCACTCGCGCATTGTGCGAAGAGATACGCAGGGTCACACCCTGAACCCCCCCCCCCCCTCACCCACTCTCGCATATAAGAAGACTCGAGTCGTGCGTAGGAGATTGTCCTAGATCCATTCCGGGTAGCAGATGATTTCATGTTGTGCAAGCAAGCATTTGTTGTGTCCGTTTTGGCGTAGAGGTTATCATTTTTCATTGGTCCGTGATGTATCCGTACATATGGGAATATGGTGTCGCGATCCATATTTTCTAAGACATCGGCGAAATGAACTTGCGATGTATAAACGATAAATACCTCGCAACTCGCCCTGATAATCCGTCTCAAACTTTATAAGGCATCTTATCCACTATCTAGTGAATAATTGAATAGTTTAGTCGATTTTTTTTATCATGCATCAAATACTGAGTCATTTCAAATTAAAAACTTCCGTTAACAGTCCTGGTTTTACTGACCCCCTATTTTCTTGTTCCCAAATGTGACTAAATGGGGATTGCTACTCTGAGGTATATACTGCTCTAATTAGATACAAAATAAAACACGTTTGTATCCACTCCGCCACATTTATCTTCTATTAAACACATACCAACATGTCTAAGTGTAACAACCACAATCGAATGTATTGACATTTTAGCAAAAAGAACTAGGGTATCCATTTGACACGCGGCAACTATAGCGGGAAAGAAATACATTGTGCATAGGTAGAATGATCTAGCAAAACCTCATGATTTGACCTAAACATGGCAAAAACGATTAAGGTTCACATTCACTCTGGCACTAACGTGAATGTTTAAGTTGAGTCGGTGGGGAAGGGGGTTGGTACAATTTGGCAAAGAAAAGGCACGGGGCACGACACCACATGAGCACGGTTTAGAGATTTTTAAAGCCGAAACCATGGAGGCAAAAAATCTGGTTGTGGTTCAAAGATGTCAGAGATCAGGGGAGGATGTTTGGCCAAATCTGCTGCAATTAGCTGTCACAGAAAATGAGTTACGACCAGGGCTGGGGCCAGAGGGTACGTATGAAATGTCAGAGTGGCCTTGACTGCACTGAAGGTGCACGGAACGAAGAGTAGAACAGATGGCAAAAATGATCGTGGTGATTCTCAGAATCCGGCGATGTGACAAATTTAGTCACTGTGTCAGATAGATAGTATGTCGACCAAACACCGAGAAAACCACGACAACGGAACTTTTATGCATTTTTCACGAAAATTCAAGACTACACATGTAAACTTTTACGCTAACAGTGATGGGGTTTTGTGCGCGTGAAAAGTTGCGCATGAAAAATCTGCGGGTGACAACATGCACATTCGCTTATTTCCCGGGGATTTGGAAAGTTTTTGTACTTTTACATTTGAGATACTTAAACAGAACGCTCAAAATCTTTTGATAACCATTAGTGTTGATAGTTAGCAGGGATTTTAACCCATGTCCTATCCGGTAACTTCCCTGGGTGGTGTCCCTGCAGACGTGTTAGACGTTCGCGTATACAAGAACGGGATCCCGTCTGTATTTCCCTGTTGCCGTTATATCAGAAGAAAACTAAATCACATCCAGTATTCAGAATATGTATACACTGGCTGGCATCTCTCTATTGTATTCATCCGCTAAAAGAATTCATCACCATGGTCTTAGAACATGGCCATCTTTCCTCAGCCAATCAGGAGCGAGTATTTCTTGTGACTAAATCCACATAGTATGGCGTCCCTAGGGGTAGGGGTGTACTAAGTAACGAATAAATTGACTAAGTTGGAGACGCCCACCATTCAACTGAATGGTCTCCCTAGGGGTAGGGGTGTACCAACCAACGAATAAATTGACTAAGTTGGAGACGCCCACCTTTCTCATGCAAATAATAGCACTTAACGAAATTACAAAAAGGTAAACAGCAAATCAACCTTTTGTACTGAACATCTTTATTCATAACATGAACAAAGGAAATTCAGAAAGGAAAAGTCAGAAAACGAACAAGACAATAATAAAGAGTTTCTTGTAACAAGAAAACGTACGAACAGCATTATCTAGCTAGTTACATCAAATACATGAAAAATATAACCGCCTTGGCAACGGTTACATCAAGCTAGGGAACAGGTTCTCAAGATAGTAAAGAAAAACTTTAAAAGTAGAGATGCTACATAAAAACATGCGCGTTAAATTGATAAAAATGAAGCAAACATGTGGTATACGATCAATACTTCCATAAAACTTTAAAAGAGAAACAAACTAAAATGGAGGAAGATGTGGTCTACCAGGAACGGGTCGAACTGGGAACAGGACAGCTCGTCAGGACGGTTACTCCAGCAGGGTGAATGAAATGGGGGAGGGGGCAGCGACATAATTTGGCTGGTCTGTCTGGCAGGAATTGGTCAGTATCAAAACTACAAAACAGTTCGGCAGAGATGCCAATATGCTGCAGCAAAACGTCCGCCAGCTCGAGCTGGAACTCAGCTGGAACTCAGCTGGAACTCGGGCTGTGTACGCGTACGGAACTCGCCTGTACATACTGTGAAAACGGCTGAACATACTCGAGAAATTGGCCTTCAAGAGATGCCACGTCCTACTCATTTGAGGTCAGGTTGAGAACTGGGATCAATCTGATCTCCTTGATCTGACATTCATTCAAAAACAATGGCATTGTGGTGCAAAAAAGTGTTGTAAAACCTGACATGAATTTCACACAGGCCTCATGGGGAAAGGTGTGAGGCGCCATCACCAGGTTCATGAATGAGAAATAGAAGAATGTAGCCTGTCTGTTCGCTTGCTAGGAAAACAAACTACATGTTTCTAGTGACTATAACAGTGTATTTTGCTTCGGAAAGATGGCCATGTTCTAAGTCAGTTAGATCATGGGAGTGGCCTGACTATGTGGATTTGGTACTGCTCCGCCCACCCGAGGAGTTTGTTGGGGTCCCCGAGGGCGGCTACAGTGAGAACTTACTTTGGTATGCAATCACGCGACACATCACATATCGCTATCAAAGGAAAAGGCCGGTGTCATAACGTTGAGAGATCTTTTGTCGGCCTAACAGCAGAAGGCCATTTGTTTTGCATATAGATTAATCGCCATCGAGAGAACTGTTATACGACATGGTGTGAATTAATACCTCCCGCGAGGCATTCTACCACCCTCTTGTAAGGCCACATTTGTAACAAGGAGGTTTTATTCTTGATTGTATTAATAGGTAACGGCGGAATTTTGATATCGCAACGTTCACAGACCAAACACCCAACGAAAGCAGTAATGATTACAGACTTCAACCCCCGTACACGCCCGACAACACGTAGAAACTAAGTTTTCTATGCTGATCATGAGTCTCCGTGAGGTGAAGATCTCATTATGGCTCCAGGTGTATTATTTTAGACGTCATTTTCATGTCTAACAAATGAGCGCTCGAAATCATCACAGAAAGTTGAGAATGAACAAACAAGGCATAGCCACAAGTGGGAAGTAACAGAACATATCACGAGACAGATACATTTTAATATACAAAGGAGGTTTCTTGTTGATACAAACGTCCGGTGAGAGACAATAGAGGCACGCCTGCGAATGTGGTGAAATTTCATCAAATTGCACTATTTTGTTTTTTCGTCTGCTTTCATTGTATGTGACCCCGGTGGTGGAAAGACGAAGTTAGCCTGGCCAATCCACGGTAGACTGGATTCCAGGTTACTTTTGGACCAGCTCGATCTTCATGGATTGCATCGCCGTGATCTTTACTGTTATTTGCTTTTGAATGTATATTCCATTACATTATTTTGTCGTACCCAACAGAAACATACTTTCTAAAGATACTTTGCTGCACCTTAAGGTGTTTGATACAAACTGCCCCAAGTGCATAGTAAACATGAACACACTCTTCATGCGTTGTCGACTTACAGTATCTTTGGTTTGGAATGTGGTAGTCACCCTTTGAGTCGGTGTGACAAATGGGCCTGTCATGCTCACGACTCTCTACACATACACGACTTATTAGCCCCAGGCAGGACTGAGTCCGGCATGTTATGACAAATTTTCCCCTTTTTCCTTTTATTTCTATGTTGTAGGACCATTCGGTGCAAGCCGGGCTAAGAAAGCTACGAGAGGTGTGCCTCGATCACAACATTCATGTATATCCCTTAAAGATGAGTCGCGCCCTGGACCGCCTGATCAAGGCAGGTACGCAGGCGAAACCCAACAAAAACATACTGTATTGTCCAAACATTACGTAGTATAGCTTAAAGATACCTTTCTGCACCTTATGGTGATTGATACAAAATGTCCAAGGTATAGTACAGTAAACATGAATACACTCTTCATGTCGTGTAGACTCAAACATCAAGATGTTCTTGAGATACATAGCAGGACTGGTCTAACCATTTTAAAGCTAAGGGTACAAACCGACGAACGTGCAACTGCGAGTGCGTGGTGTCTTCGTGCCACAACTGGTGCTGGTAAACGGGCTGCTAACTTCAGCTCGGTCTTGCAGATGGGGCATTGTGGACGGTTATAATTGTTTAACTTAATTCAAGGTGAAATATGGTCAATGAGATCAGCCGTGTTGTATTTTATAAGGTCAAAAGTCACATAACAGCGTTTAACGGTTCATTTCTTATGGAATCCTATACTGGTCTTCCCATAACTGTTGTTAGGCATAATTTGGAAAGATGTAAATGTTTTGAAGAAATATTAGACAAGTAAGAGAGGACGTCCTAGTCACAACGAGGTGTGATTAGAGGATGTAGTGCACCACCGTTATACACATGGTTTAGCGTTTCTGTGTTTGTTCAGATCAGAATAAATGCGTTACTGATAACCAAAGGCATCCATGAAGGAGGGCCTCGAGGAAATAAGTACCACATAATCGCCCCCCCCCCCCCTTCAAGGAGATGTAAACAAACCGCCACTGATCATTAGAACAGAACCACTCACACTCACAGAACAGAGCAGAACCATCGCGACGATAATCACGCTTACCCAAAAGGATGACATGTCTCTTCCTCCTCCTGACATAACCTTAAACTAAGATGCCCCATCTCATGTTCTCCCTGGAGCGCCCAGCTTCCGATAAGGGCCCGGCCACCCACGTCACCAAGCGGCAAGCGGGGAGATGGCACCCCGTGGCCGGTATGGGCCCGACGAACACGTGTCCCGGCATAGGAAGTAACCCTTCAGATTGACGTAAACCCGACCTCACTATACTTCTGGGCCTCCAAAACGTTCATCGCTAGGTCGCTGCACGAAAACGTTGACGTATTGGAAAAAAAGCTAGCAAAATTCTTGGGACAAGGGCCCGGAAGTCCTTTTTTTGGATAAAGAATAAAGTTTGGGATAAGAAATCCTTCGCCCCGTTTGAGGGTAGCTTTAGAGGGCAGACGTAACCCCCCCCCCCCCCCCGAATTTTTTTCCAGATTGCCCGAAACTGCGACAGGCAGGACTCTCGTCTAGATCACAAACCACCAGGGCACACATCGAACAGGTCGTCATGTACACTGAGTAGCACGGAACAAAACTAAGACGGCATGAAGAGTGGCTTCTGTATCATGATCATGCCCTACTTCCACGGGGAGTATTCCAAAATAGGAAAATCCCGACGAAGGAGTGTCCGTTTGCGTTTTAATCACAGTTAGCACGTTTCAAGATCCATACCCTGGGAGCCAGACAGGACCGGGTAGCTAGCGAGTTTAGTTCGGGGAACCAAGCCAGTTAGCCCGCCGATCTCACATTAGCGCACCGGGGGAGTTTAACCCGAAGGAGTTATCGCTACCCTTTTCGGGGAAAGGGCAGGTGGACCTTACAAAGTTCCAGCCTCAAAGTTCTGTTGTTATTTTGAAAAATAGCTCAATACACCCTTGAGCCATATCTAGTCCCTGATTCGCTACTACAATGATAATAATATTTATTTATTTGCAAATCCATGCCCGTAGGCTAATTGCAATGATACAGACAGTGAAAAGTAACAAGTGTCTATTCTAAATACACACACGTCAGCTATCTATGTACGTGCTTCTACTTCTTTACTGGGTGGTTTGACTTCTTCTTTGGAGGCAGTGGCTGATGAAAAGTCCCACTTCTTTAATGATTAGTGGGTTCTGTGATTTTAACAGAAATATAGTTTTTTTGAGGTCTACTAACTGGTGAAAAGTTGGAAATAATGTTTTGATTGTGTCAAAAAGGTTGTTTCTTTCGTCCTCATAATGGGGGCAGTTACATATAAAATGTATTTCATCTTCCACTGCATCCGTCGCACAGTATTTACACAATCTATCTTGAACTGGCACTTTTTTATAACGACCCTTTTCTATCTCTAGTGAGTGAGCACTGATTCTTATCTTACATACATTGGATCTCTTGTCAGCGTCGTTCTGGTATAGATAGGTTTCCATGGCATATTCGGTTTTGATATGTTTGTAAAATCTTAGTTTGCCGTTATCTTTAGACAATTGCTGGAAAAAGGTTTGGACATACACGTCTGACAGTCTTTTCCTTAACAATGTACAAATATGTTTGTTGTCTATTCTAGAGTGAGCATAGTTCCATAGATAGGAATAACCATTATCATCAAGTATTTGTTTTACATGTTGGAGCCAAGTTTTCTTATGATTGTTTAAAGGTACATTTTGTTGACAGAGTAGTGCGTCTATTTGTAAAGGGTGTGTAGAGTAATCTAACTGTTTAAGGCGTAGCCAGTACTTAACCATGCGGATTGCTATATCTATGCCTGTTGGATAGACTGCTGACCAACTGTGGTGTGTTGTAGCTGGCTACCTGGGGTGGTTATCAATCCTAGGTTCTCCTCTCTCTGACCAAGGGCATTGGAGAGCCATTCTACAGTCATCCTGGCCTGCCAGACCCCTGCACGATAGATACTGAGATCGGGCTGTGGTGTGGTAACCAGGCTCGATCCCGTCTGGCTCCTAGGGAAAAAGATCCACGAAACGCACATATCTTTGACCCGTATTTCAACTGAACCGAGAAGTTTTACCCGCAAGTACCAACCTACCGTAACTTGGTTGTATCTTTCTATCTCCCTGTATGCCACAGAAGGTCGTTTAGCTCTTGATCTTTGAGCAGATGTTATAGAATGGCTTATTCATATACCTACATCAACATTGCAGCATTGGCCAGATGCCTTGATTCCTTGGAACCGCTGCCATAAAATGGATTACGCGAAATCCAACACTTATCTGGCCAGGCGCAGATTATTGCAAAATATCAATGTAACATGTAGCATGTTTGAAATAATCTTACTAATTTTAACGTCGTTTAATTGTATTGATATTTCTTAATGATAATACTTAACTTGTGTATCAACATCATACTACACAGCACATTAAGCCAACGTATCGCGACACTACGACACTAGCACATACAGTCCGGAACATCATCATGACTTACCAAGCATACAATTCCTCAATCATCTCTGTCAAGATACGATACAATACGTTACAAAAAAAGTCAAACAATATTACCGTCGCCATGGCAATGCTTTTTCATTGCCACACTTTTTTTTCTGTATATTTGCTTTGTTTAATTTTGAAGTTAGGTTCGGCGATTCTGGGCATTGCATTTTGTGGACCAGCCAGCATTCAGCAACCCGAAAAGCTGAGGGACCAGGCCTCAAGACGCTCGGACAGCTGTCAACCACTGCGGCAGTTTTCCTAAGGTGTGTCCTATATCTCAGCTAGAGGTTGTTATCTTGTTGCTCGTCAGGTCGGCAGACAACCTCGAGTTTGTAGCGAGATTTCAGGTGATTTGATTTTTGTTTATGAGCCGATTTGTTTTTTGTTGGGTTTCTCACTTGACAGGTTCTTGGACAACCCTAGAAAAAAAGTGTTTGCAGTTTTTTGTCTGGTTGGTGTCATGCAATAGTTTGTTGAACAATTGAACTGTTGGATAGTTTTTGTTTGCTGTTGTCGTACGACATGCTGTAAACAACCCCAGAGAGATAACAAGACTGCTGGAAAGTTTTGTTGTTGTTGTCATGCGACAGGTTGTTGGACAACCCCAGGTAAGTAACAAGACTGTTGGACAGTTTTGTTTGTAGTTGTCATGCGACAGGTTGTTGGACAACCCCAGGTAAGTAACAAGACTGTTGGACAGTTTTGTTTGTAGTTGTCATGCGACAGGTTGTTGGACAACCCCAGGTAAGTGTACAAGACTATTGGATAGTTTTGTTTGTGGATGGACGACGGGTTGTGGGATAGCACCAGGCAGGTAACAGGACTGTTGGACAGTTTGATTTGTTGATGTACGACAGGCTGTGGGACGGCACCAGGCAAGTAACAGGACTGTTGGACAGTTTGGTTTGTTGATGTATACGATAGGCTGTGGGACAGCACCAGGCAAGTAACAGGACTGTTGGACAGTTTTGTTTGTTGATGTACGACAGGCTGTGGGACAGCACCAGGCAGGTAACAAGACTGTTGGACAGTTTTTGTTTGTTGATGTACGACAGGCTGTGGGACAGCACCAGGCAAGTAACAGGACTGTTGGACAGTTTGTTTGTTGATGTACGACAGGTTGTGGGACAACACCAGGCAAGTAACAGGACTGTTGGGCAGTTTGGTTCGTTGATGTACGACAAGCTGTGGGACAGCACCAGGCAAGTAACAGGACTGTTGGACAGTTTGGTTCGTTGATGTACGATAGGCTGTGGGACAGCACTAGGCAGGTAACAAGGCTGTTGAACAGTTTGGTTTGTTGATGTAAGGCGGGTTGTGGGACAGCACCAACCAGGTAACAAGACTGTTGGACAGTTTGGTTTGTTGATGTATACGATAGGCTGTGGGACAGCACCAGGCAAGTAACAGGACTGTTGGACAGTTTTGTTTGTTGATGTACGACAGGCCGTGGGACAGCACCAGGCAGGTAACAAGACTGTTGGACAGTTTTGTTTGTTGATGTACGACAGGCTGTGGGACAGCACCAGGCAAGTAACAGGACTGTTGGACAGTTTGGTTGGTTGATGTACGACAGGCTGTGGGACAGTTTGGTTTGTTGTCGTGCGACAGGCTGTGGGACAGCACCAGGCAGGTAACAGGACTGTTGGACAGTTTGGTTTGTTGTCGTGCGACAGGCAGTGAGACAACGCCAGGTAGAGTAACAACAGTGTACGACAGTTTTTTGTTTGCTGTTGTCGTATGACAGGTTGTTGGACAACCCCGGGTAGGTAACAAGACTGTTGGACAGTTTTGTTTGTTGTTGTCGTGCGACAGGTTGGTTAGACAACCCCAGAGAAGTAAAAAGGCTGCTCGACAGTTTTGTGACGCTGTGCTGTCGTACGACAGTTTGTTGAGCAACTCCAGGAAGCCAACAAGACTGTTGGACATTTTTTGTTTGTTGTTGTCGTGCGACAGGTTGTTAGACAACCCCAGAGAAGTAAAAAGGCTGTTAGACAGTTTTGTGGGTTGTCGTACGATAGATTGTTTAGCAACCCCAGGTAAGCAGCAAAACTGTTGGACAATTTTGTTTGTTGTTGTCGTGTGACAGGTTGTTAGACAACCTCAGAGAATTAAAAAGGCTGTTAGTTAGTTTTGTGTGTTGTTGTACGACAGATTGTTGAGTAACCCCAGGTAAGCAGCAAGACTGTTGGAAAGTTTTTGGACTAGAGAAGTAAAGAGACTGTTAGACAGTTTTCTGTTATCGCACGATACGTTGTTACAAATTTGTTACCCAGGTGTTAGTGGTTGGTCGCACGACAGGTTGTTTAGACAAGCCTAGGTAGGTAACATGGCTGGCGGACAGTTTTTTATTTTGTTTGTTATGCGACAAGCTGTGGGACAACCACAGGTGGAGTTTAAGACTGAAGGACAATTTTTGTGTGCTATGGAGCCGTACTATTAGTTATTGGACAGCTTCAGGCTGATAACAGGACTTGGTTTTCGTTCGGTTTGTTACTTGACAAGTCGAGGGACAACTCTAAGCTGATATAGTTGGTCGTGCGACAGGGCAGCCACATGTAGGAAATGAGAATAGTACAGTTTGGCTGGCTGACTACGACAGGTTTTGGTTAACTTCGTGATGGTACATACCGAGACTGTCCGATACTTTGGTGAGATTTGTGGCATTGCAGATTGTTGATGGACCCCGTGTAGATAACGAGAACGGCAAGCAGTTTTTAACGCGATTGAGAAAATATCTACAGAAGCACTGAAGTCGAGGCCGACAATTGTGAAGATTACGGTGTGCAATGTAGAGAATAGTACGTCGTGGATAGTTTTAGGACGGACAGCACAAGATTAAAAGTTGGCACTTATATACGTATAACTGCAAGGAGTTTGAACTAATTACGAGTATCATTCGTTGGTTTTTCAACACGCTATTGTATCGCTATGATTCTTGGTACACGTACGTTTTCTTTGAAGTACAAGACAAAGAGCAACATTGTCGTAGAACATTCGTAACCAACGACGTATTCGTTAGGTGGTACAGGTTTTCAAGAGAAAGGATACCTTCATCCCGAAGGACATGCAATATGATAAATATTTTACAGGAAGCATTCAGTACAACGCGCGTGGGTGTGATGCGAGGACGTCTGAAAATACCACCTCAAGTTCAGCAACTTAGACCCACCAGCCAGCTGAGAAGTACACGCAGCAAACCATATGGGAGGACGGCGTACAGGCAGGGATGGTGGCCAAGCAAAGGGATCAAGAAGTTAAAAACCAGACTTAAAATTCAGAAACAGAGAGACAACAGCCCCAGAATTTTTTACTCTCTCGTACGTTCGAATTGTGACCTGAACTTCCATTTTGCCTTAAAGTAACAGAATATGTTAGAGGGCGTCTGTTAAACGTTTTCTTCGTAAAAAAAAAAACAACATCTATACTGTCTTAGAGTTCACTGTAGGGATGACCACTGTATTTGCTTGTTTTTAATTAGAACACATCAACGTCAGAAGTTGTCCAGGAAGTGACATGTTTTTCGTTGTAATGTTGAGAAACAACTAGTTATTAAATCGGTTTGCTGTTTTCGTATGTCTCCATTTTCTTTACTTGGTAGTACGTTCCAGCGCTTATGGTTTATAAGTAATTTGAAAAGGAGCATGTTTAATTTAAAGTGCCATGGATAAATACAGGTTCGTGTATCTTGGGTAGTAATTTGTTGATAACTTGACGAGGCACGAAAGTTAAAAGGCAGCAGTTATTTTGTCGTTTTATCGAAACATTTAGGCCAAAGTCTAATTTTGTTTCGTAGGTAGATCTGACATGTTTAGCTGTAATGAGTCCAAAGATGACGCCATAAAAGTTTCAGGTTAATATAGCCAGTATTAAAAGGTCACTGCTTACTTTCTAACTGTCAGCCTTTATTGGTACACACAGGGTTAAGGCTTATTTATAGAAGACATGAAGGTTTTGCTGCACATAAAATAGAATGTCTTCAATTTATCACATATGCTTTCCAACCTAGACCTAGTAATATAGGGTTGGCTACCCAGCGCAAAACGGCATTGGCCAAAACTGGTTTCGTCAAGTATGTATCAATTCAAGGGTTAGTGGATTTTCCAGAGAGGTTGTTATCAGTGAAAAGCTAGAACAGTAGTGAGGAGGACTCTAACACTTCAATACAGATTTTTTGTTTAGATACAATTATCCCAATGTATGTGACGTAGCTTGGTTTGCTAAACGGCAGTTGAAACAAATATTTGAAACCGAATGTCGACATTTTTTTTTGTTTATACCCGAGTTCTGATAGGGAGAAATGGGATTATATTGGGTATTTATTCTTGCAATATGTCTGGGCCATGTGTGTACGTCGAATTTGGAGAGATCCGTTATACGAAAGTTACATCTGCTGCGATAATAGACCATTGTTACGTACCGTGTCTATTCTATTTATGGGGTGGAAGTACATTTGGAGTTTGCAACATCTGACAGAGGACACTTCTAGTAGTTTTTAGAAGAGGACCGCCGGCGATGCAAGAAATAAAAAGTATTAGTCTGCACATTAGTTTTATTGTAGTTGATTCACTTCCGATAAGCAGGACACGAATAAAAGAATAATGAATGGAGGTTGGGGTAGAAAGGAATAGAGAATGATGGTGTGAAGAACTTGGCGGATGAGAGTGGGAGAAGTAAGGATGAGAGTGGGAGAGAACGATAGAGTCAAGGAAGGTTAAGATGAGATTGGGGATAGTAGGAGGTATGGATATTTATGAACGATGGAGTGAAGGAAAGTTAGGATGAGATTAGGAATAGTAGGAGGTATGCATATGTAAGAAGGAAGAATAGTAGCGCCAATATTGTATAGTGATTGTTATGGTAGGTCTGGACCACCACCCATATAAGTGGTAGAGTCCGCTAGTGGTTACGTCACGCACTGTGTGGTGCTGGTTGTTTACCATCATGGAACGATTCCATAAGAAGTTGTCAATAGACTATGTTGAGTATGTTGACTATGCGTCCACTGTCGTCCTTGAGTATACACCGCACGCGTTCCCTATTAGCGTGGAGTCAGCGGTTGGTCTCCTAGAACCCACACACGCACCAAGAAGCTTGGATGCCACGCAACTCAGGTAATGATACTAAAAAGAAGAGGCGCGACGGAAGGCACCACCCCATAGCTTCATATGGATGAGTCAATCACTGCGCAGAAAGAATAGGTAACTATCTTTCCTGCGCTGTGATTGGCGATGCCTATATTAGGCGAAGACCCAATCCCATATAAAGGCAGGATAGACTATTCACATGCAGTTTGACGGACTCATCCGCACAGCCTGGAATCCGTCGAAGACGTGAACATGGGATAGAAGGAGTGGGACAAGGGAAAAGAGGTAGGCACGATGGAGCGCAGTTTTTCTTTTTCGCCCGCCCACCCACCCACCCACTCAGTCTGGGGAATGTTATATGTATCACATCTTCGCGCGACTCCAGGCACCACCCCATAGCTTCATATGGATGAGTCAATCACTGCGCAGAAAGAATAGGTAACAAACGATACTGAATTCAAAACAGAACAAAGCTAAGCCTCCACCACTTAACCCTGCCTGTACCATAGATTAAGCAGGCCCAAAAACCAAGCGAATATGACTAGCCCAAAACAACAAATTACCTGTATACAGTATGGAAATGGCATTACCAAAGAAACAAAAAGAAACACAGGACAAATCATACACATACCTTTCTCTTATGCCCACACTCTATACAGTTCTCCTCCACATTAGAAAATTGCATCTTCTTCTGTTTAAGTTCAAGTTCAACCATGATTGCCAACAGGGTAAAGGAACTTGTACCGGAACTTAAAACTCAGTACTATACAGCTCTAGAAACACCACAAAGAGTAATAAGCAAACTCCAATTATACCTGACCAACAGATATATAATCTGGCACACTCCCGTCATCTGGCAAACTGTCAGTGCCACTAAGTAACCTGATACATTGAAGGTAGCCCAGGCCAGATGATGGTTCTACACCCAACCATAATCTGTTTTTAAAACCAAGCAGATATTGGGAGGATGCCCCAACCACACTAAAACAGGGTCAACCTATACAGTATCAAGTTCAAGCACTAGGAGGCCCAAAATCAAACCTGACCACTAGGACACCACAAACAACTCACGTACCAAATGGCAACACAATGGCACCTTGCGTTCCGGAGATACAGCGCACGCCCCGTGCCCGCACAAAAGGTAACCTAAAATGTCAAGTTCAAGCACCAAGGGCGCCAAAATCAAAATTGAGCATTATTCAGCCACCGCCGACACATGTGCCAAATATCATCGCGCCAGCACCAGCCGTTCAGAAGATATAACTCCGGAAACACCCCTCCCGGACACAAAATTCGACCTGCCGCGTCAAGTTCAAACGCGACAAGGCCCAAAGTCAATCCTAGGCAACAGGCAACAACCCCCCACCCATGCACCAAAAATCGTCGCAATCGCGCGTATCGTTCCGGACACACAGCGCCAAAAGTGCCCCAAAAACACCAAAAATGCCACCTGCAATGTCAAGTTCAAACGCCAGGAGGCCCAAAATCAAACCTGAGTGTCAGGCTACCACCCCCAACCCACGTACCAAAAATCGTCGTGCTCGCACCATCCGTTCACGAGATACAGCGCCCTACATCCCCGGCTACCGAAAAGTTTCCACCAGCATCAAAACCATACCTAGCCTGGGTACCATCCGGATAGTAGTTCGCTCCTATGTTCACTTCTGCTATCCGTCTGGAGACGTGCGCATTCAAACCGTTTGGTGGTGACGCCAGTTGATGAGCGAATCAAGGAATGGGTTCTATAGCACTCGTTCGATGACAACAGGCCGGCGCCCACATGTGCAAGCAAGGGGACGTGGGGCTTTTCCGGTGTTGGAACACCGGTTCGAACGATCACATGAACCCATTCCATAATTCGCTCCTATGTGGGGACCAATCAGCGTCTGCGTCCAAAATTTGGACGATTCCAGACGTTGAGATGGTCCGCGTTCCCAGACGGAAACACAGAGAAGCGACTGTATATAGTGTATAATGAATGTCAGAGCTAGAAGCAACTGTATATAGTATATAATGAACGTCGGAGCGAACTACTTTCCGGATGGTACCCAGGCTAAACCATACCTGCATACATGCAGGTAAAAAACACCACAAAATTAATTCCGCACATATTTCTAACCCCAACAAAATCAACGAACTGTTTCGAGGATTTTGACGTTTGAACAGCTCATAGGCGTCATTTGTTAAGATACATACTAGTAACATCGACTGCTTCTCTGATATCCTTTATTTGAAGAATCATAAAACTTAAACGTGATCTGAGAGCAAAAACATTCGCCCCCCTCCCCACACAGAACAAAGGGGGTTCCGGCATTACTGTCCAAGTTCCAAATATACAACACGAGATCGCGCCCTTTCGCTGTATCACTACGTAGTTTATCACAAAGGCTTACCTCAGAACCTATCATGTACTTCTCGCCGCCATCTTCCAGGCGAAAGACGCCGGTTTTTGTCCAAACGTTCGGGACGCCATTTTCACGCTTTTTCTGGTCGCCGTCTCTTTCGCACAGCCTAGTGGGAAAATTTGATTAGCACACTACATTTCAATCCTAGGGGTGTTTTAAATTAATACATCAGATATCAATATTATTCCAATGGAAGCACATAGACTATCATCTATAAGAACAAAACACAATACAGGTATCATTAATTAATATATGAATTTTTTGAACTACCATATCTATCATTATAGTCAATACCATAAATGATGACGTTACTTTCTTGTCCCCTATCTACATCAGTGAACTCTTCCATATCAACAATGGCGGTAAAAGCGGATTTTGCGAAGTTAGATTCAATAGAAAGTAGGAAAAGCGGCGGAGAAAACCTTTATCTGAGACTCTACCAGGCTAAAATGGCGCAGAATCCTAGCGCGCATAGATTCTCTGATCCCAGCCTGGTTCAGAAGGAAAGGGACGCCCTGACAAGGTGGATCCGAGACTGCGACGATCGCACTTCGCCGCTGAACTTACAACTTCTGTTTGCCTTCTCCGTCCCAAGTCGAGAGGCTTTAGATTTTATCGTCGGATTGAAGCGACAAATTATATCTGTCGGAGCGGTTGGTAACGGGCTTTGTGATACTGTATTCAACTAGATGTTTGGCTTTTCTGTCTTTTTTTTTTTCAGCGCTCTGTACATTTTTTTTCAAGCGAAATGTAGGGATTTTTTTTTTCTTTTAGGTTTTTTTAATAGGCTGGCCAAAATTCTAGTGAGACATACACAATACAGTTGAACAAAGTAAACTGAAATGCATATGAAGACAATTGTCTTTCAATGTGAAACTTTAATTTTGTGCATAATAGATACATTTATCCTTCATTTAATAGATAGGAAGTGTTTTTACTTCAATAGGAAGCAGGCTGACTTTGAAGAATTCTAACTGGAAGCTATATGTTACTCCACTGTCCGCACTCCATCCCCCAAAAAAGTCGAGGTCGGCAGGTTTTTCTAGGGTAGGTAAGGTTTGGGAGGACAACTTGTAAAGGTGTTGATACACCTGTTTTGTCCTCCCTTCCACTTGTTTTTGCATGTGGTAAATTCAAATAAAGAAAGAAATAAAGAAACAGGAAACACAACTTTTTTGTCGCTAGGCCTTAGCACTGCAAACTTACATATATAGCAAATTCATAGATGTAACTTTCTGCAATGAATACTGTCATGTTCCTTCTTGCAGGGTGTGGGCTACTGGGAATTTCTGCTTCAACAGAGAGGATGTGACGTCCTAGCCTTCGATTCTAACCAAGTCTATCCAGAGGGCCTGCATTACATCAGTGTTAAAGTAAGAAACTTGATTTCCTTTCCTGCAACTTATTTGTAGCCTGGGTAGTTTGCTCCAGCGCACATTATATACTATATACAGTCGCTCAATCTAGTTCTAGCTCTGACATTCATTATACATTATATACAGTCACTTCTCTGTGTTTCTGTCTGGGAACTCGGACCATGATAACGTCTGGAATCGTCCAAATTTTGGGCGCAGGCACTGATTGGTCCCTGCACATGAGCGAATTATGGAATGGGTTCAAGCGATCGTTCGAACAGGCGTTCCAACACCGGACAAGCCCACCGTCTGCTTGCGGGAGGACCTATTGTCATCGAACGAGTGCTCTAAAACCTATTCCTTGATTCGCTCATTAACTGGCGTAACCACCAAACGGTGCAAGTCTCCAGATGGATAGCAGAAGCGAACATAGGAGCAAACTACTATCTGGATGGTACCCAGGCTAACATATTTGTAGGTGTAAAGACAATATAGAACACCAAACGTCTCTATTACTGGTACATTGTAGCTGACATATATAGCTTACAAGAACATAACACATTTTACATACATTTTCAGTTCAATGTAATGTGCCTGTTGGTACACCTTGCAAACTTTTTTTTATTGACTCTTTTATTGTAAACTTAAATCAAGACAGGAGGACCTGAAGTATTAGCGTCTCATGGCGACCGAGCATTGTTTTTGGCGTGGCCTGATGCAGATGGTAAGTTAATATAATCTCCAAGCAGATCTTGCGTGGCATAAGATAGTATCATAAGCTGGGGAAGGAGTTTAGCCGGAAGAGGAGTAAACTTTGCGTGGCCACTTTACTCCTCTGCTGGCTGAAGTTATCCTTCCCCAGCTTATCATACTATCTTATGCCATGCAAGATCTGCTTGGAGATTAAAGTTAATACACATTGATTGATTGATTAAAAACTGCATGCATTTTTGTAATGTCATCAATGCTATTATTAAAGATGTATGTATAAAGTGAATGCTTGTGACACTGTAGTGTAGACCATGACTTTGAGATATGTATTTCCGCACAAACCTGTTATGTAACGTTATATCCTAAATCTAATGTAAATGTGATGTGATGTTCCAACTTGCATTTTGCTTAACTCATACAAATGTAGCTCCATTGTGGATAGCAGCTTTCTTTCCAAATTTCAACCCGTGTATGCTGTAATTAGTTTACTTTTGCCATAATCTTCCATAGTGTTGGTAAATTTTAAAATGTCAATTTGCTCTTTGACAAAATTCCTTATATTCGAATTGCGCATGTACTCAAAGTGTCATTGCATGATTTTCTTTTTCAAAAAGAGTCTTCCAAGCTGTCTACCGATTGTTTGAACCACTACAAGGGTGACGTCATCATCCACATTGGAGAACTGTTCGGTGAGACTTTATCGAGCGATCCCTGGGGTCAGTCCACGTCTAAAGCGTTCCAGCTGACTCTCGGAGAACGGTTCCGTTGCGTGACTCGGATGCAGCTTCCCAACTGGCCGGGTCACGCGGACACGCTAACTCTGTGGAGGAGAATCCCCGTGGCCGTTGATTGTGACGGAGCGTTGTTTCATTACTTCGATCTTCCACGGAAAAGATATTGGCCAGAGTGTTCTACATAGTCCTGTTGCAATATCTAGAAGCGAATCTACAACCCCACCTTAAACCGGAAAGGAGGACTTTGCGTAGAACTCTTCCAGGGCTTGAAATACTTTTTTCTGCATACCTGAACTGGTACAGGTAACATTGGTAATTACCTGCACCAGACAAATTTTACACAATGTACCTGCACCACTCTGATTTTATAAAGTATGGATCATGATCATACTAAAGTTGTTCAGGAACCATTGCTTTTTTTCTATATTTTATAGGTGGTACAAGTCAGTACAGCTAATAACAATCCACATACACCTACATCATATGACATTTATGTATAAAATCCAGCACATGGACCAGTGCAGGTTAGGTGCAGGTAGACACCAGAAATACCTGCACTAAACTGCATATGCATGTGGTATTTCGAGCCCTAGTACATGGGACCCAGCTTTGCTTCACAAAGGACATGTAACTTTTGCTATGGTATTGTCTTACCATGGGAACCTCTCTAAACAGGAGGAGTGACTTTGTTTATGATCCTTACATGTTCAACTAGTTTTCCTAGTTACATGTACATGTGTTGAATTGTTTCTGTGAGTTCATTCTAGTGACGCTGAAGAGTGATGGATGTCACTCAAAACATTCAGAAGTAAATCTCCGTTTTTCATCCAGTTGTAGCGATTAAATTGTATTTGAATATCCTCTTGCATTTATTCAACTACTAGTACTGAGTGGGACCGCGTGGCACGATCGGGAGCGCGTTGGTCTCAGGCCCGAGAGGTCCCGGGTTCAAATCCGCTTACCGTGTCACCGATCTTGTGCCCTTGGGAAAGGCACTTTACACGACTTTCCTCACCTAACTCAGGTGTAAATGAGTACATAGCTGCGGCTAGTGGCAGTGACAGGCCTTTGTTGTGGTGACAGGCCATAGGGGCATGTTCGGGCATGACGCACCCGCCATGACACACGAGTCAGGGGTAAGAGGAACCCCTTGCATCCTTGGCCGGAAGTCCTCCTAGGAGATGGAAACTCCAAATAATAAACCTGCATCTGCTGGGGCCGTCTTACGTGGCAAAAAGTTCTGTCCCTGTAGGACTTAGTGCGCCAGTAGACGAGAGGGTGGAGAAGGAAGTGCACATCCCTCCTTCACCTTAAAAAGTCACGTGCAGGCCAGGCAGATTGGTCGTCTAAGCAACCTTGTCTGTCTACCATTGATCTTCGGATACGAAGAAACAGCCATCATCATCAGTACTGAGTACTAGTAGATATCTGATAAATATGCTGATTTTAATAAACCATTATGATAGCGGGGTTGGACAGTTAAAATTTAGATTGCTTGCTCCTTAGCATTAAAAATACAGTTCTGACTGGACTTTTTAAACTCTGTCACCTCAACAGTACCCACACTATCATCTCCAGTTATGACGTCACGATGACGCAATGTGCGTTAAATGTCATGCTTGAATTTGATTAAAGAAGTCATTAAGTGATTGTTGAAAGTCATTTGGATTTCAAAATTTCTTTAGTTACCTTGCTACAACGAGTATTTACATATAGAACTCTATATTCTTAATTTTAAAACGACATGGCGTCAAGATTACAAAATGTGCGTTACTTTTGCACTGCCGCACCACTGCTGCACCACTGCCGCACCACTGCCGCACCACTGCCGCACCACTGCCGCACCACTGCCGCACCACTGCCGCACCACTGCCGCACCACTGCCGCACCACTGCCGCACCACTGCCGCACCACTGCCGCACCAAAGTGTTTTAGGTGCCTTCCACATGTTGCGACATCATAGTATGAACTTTTTTTTATTGTTCAAAACCATTGATATCAATCAATTTATATGGAAAACTACAAAATGTTTGTTTTACTTTCAAACATAAGATAACTTTTGACAAAAACCAGTCCTGTCAATCTGAAGCTCTGAATGATACATCTCACATAAATTATTACTTATCTCCATATTCTTCTCTTCACTTTAATTAATTATTCATGCGTTTGTGTGTCTGTGAACAAGATGACAGACATTAGATTTTGGCCCTTGGTGCGGCAGCGGAACTTATTTAAACAATATAAACAAATTTTTTATGTCATGATTTTCGGGTGTTAGATAGCTCTGTTGCTCAGGAAAAAGTGACTGATTATTATATAAGTTTGGGCCCTCTAGCAGTTAGTTTAAGAATAACGGGGATTTTTCAAACATTTCTGAACAGGATAACTCAAGAAAAGAATGTATTTTCATGACGGCCATGTGGCGTATTGGGATGATCACGGAAGTTAAGCAATGCGCAGTCCGGACGGTAGCCGGACCAAAAAATTCCACGAAATCATCATCCGGGAGGGACGTAGAACGGGGGTCCCGTGCTCGAGGAGGTGCCTCGACCACGTTAATCAGCCTCATTACTCAACACATTGGGTACCTACTGGCTGCGAATACACCCGATATTATTATGATCATATCTATATATTATTATATATACTTGCTTACGTTTCGGTGTCTATCAGACACCTTCCTCAGAGCTTCTGGCTGGAGTTCTGCTTCTCGTCGCTACGAGGGGCGTTCAAGAAGTAATCCACCTGACCCACTTCCAGTTGTCTGATCTAGATGAAATTTTGCACATGTAATGATTCATATCTCTATGGGTTATGTTGCAAAAAACAGCTCTGAACTAATTTTGGTTTTTGATTTAAAGGTGTTTGAACTGAGTCAGGTGTGAAATGGACCAGGTGTGAAATGGAGCCAGTTGAGTGTCGCGCAGTGATCCGGTTTTTGTATTTGAAAGGACGCATACCAAATGAGACTTTTGATGAAATAAAAGAAACTTATGGTGATGATTCCCCATCATATGACCTTGTAAAACGCTGGCATTGTGAATTCAAACATGGCCGGAAGTCTGTGAAAACAGCTCCCAGACCTGGTCGTCCCTCTTCTGCCATTGATGAGGCATCTGTTGCAGGACCAACCTGGGGCGTCCTACAAAACCTGGGGCGTGTACAGAGCTGCATCAAACGATGGTGGAAATGCATAACTCTGGGTGATTCCTATGAAGAGAAAGACTGATAACTGCACCAAGTTTCATTAATCTCCTCCTTTGGGAAATGGGTCAGGTGGATTACTTCTTGAACGCCCCTCGTATATGTAGCCGATGTAGGTGGCGCTTTTGCGGCGAGAACACTATCCAAAACGTGGCCATATATCCTTTATTCTACCAACCTGATGAAAATATTTTCGGGGTTACTATTTGAAAGAGTGTCCGAAATCACACCAACATTTTCATTGTTAAAAACGCCACAAAAGATTGTCTTCCTACTAAGATCATCGAATCAATCTATTATAGAATACATTTTATTTTCAACTGTCTTCAAAGAAGAAGTCAAACCCCGCAATAGTTACGTAGATTTAGTACCCTATTCTGTACCGTATGTATATTCATCTGTAGGGATGGTGGAAAACAACAACATCGAGCCCCTTTCTTACACATTTACCTAATATTTGTAAGTTAGAATTTAGATTATCTACATGTATTTAGACCACATTCATTCATTTCATGTATCTAGTCTTTCTTCATTTGCAATTAGCCCCATGGGCATGAATTTGCAATAAAACATTATTACTATTGACTGGCCTATGAGAAAGTATGGGAAAGCAAAGAAAATAATGTTTGATGAATTGATTTTGTAATAATTGTTGACAAATATCATTTTCTTTACTTTCCAATGGGTGCTTTTTGGTGCATTTGTGTTTTTTTTCTGATGCACAACTAGTATAATATCATCAATCAATAGTAATTTCAGAAAAATACTGCTGTTTGGTGAAGTTTGGCGCAACGATATTACATGGCACAATTCCCTGGCTAGTGATATTAATGATATGCACGCATTGCATGATGGGGAGGGGAAAAGACACCACTTTGGCCTTGACAGTGACCATTGGACCCACAGTTCTACATACACAAACCCAAGTCCGGTGTCCGCCGGAAGACCCCGGCCCGCGAACTCCACCTGACCCCAGTGAAAGGGATTCCCTCGTGCCGACGTTTGCACACCCGCCCACTGTCAACAAACACGGCGGCAGCGGAACTTTGCTCAGGTATCGGGGTTGTGCTGTGGTCGGTGTGACGACATGTCCTTAGATCAATACGCGCCTGATCGCATGATTAGATGCCCGGAGAATGACTCGGTGAACTCTCAGTGAACTTTTTTTTTCAATTCCACAATAATAAGTGTTTGAAAGCACTTGTTATCACTCCTTCCCCGTTTTCTTCTAAAGTGTGTGGAAGGCATTTTGTTCGTATGATTAAGACGGATCTAAAACAGTTTTAATTGTCCTTTGTCACAGGACAGATGACTTGTGTAAGGCTAACGTCACATTTCCAAACCGGAGCCCGGCCGGGCTGTTTGTGGAAATGAAAAATAAAAAAAATGTATACTTAAAAATATACACAATCATATAATGCTCACGACTATTGTCTTTACGTCTTGTATAGTTTGCAGTGTTTTATATCTTACCCTTTGTTCCCAAAAGCTGCCCGGCCGGGCCTCGGTTTATTGGAAATGTTACGTAGGCTAGTTCACCTTTGTCCGTTGGGTGACCTTTATCCGTTGTCTTTAAAAACAGCACATTTAGGAGTATTAAGTCTGCGGACTGTGGTTTCAAATCTTCAATGTTTTCAAAATGTTCCGATTTGAAACCACCCCCCGTCGACTTCATAACTCTAAATCCGCTTTTTTTGCAAATAACGGATATAGGTTACCCTCGGATAAAGGAGAACCAGCGTTACATCATTACATGCCCGCCTCATGGCGCAACGCACCTGTTTATACTAAAGAGTATAAGCTGCATATCCGGGCAGATTTATTTTATCCACACCACTTATATCAGTATCCATTGTCACGTTTTTGTATGTTCCCTATGTTTCTACCATGTACTTGCAATTAGCCCCTGGGCATGAACTTGCAAGTAAACTTCAATTATCTTTATTCACGAATGATAAAGTTTCTCTATATATAGACCAATAATAGGGAACAGGTTGTTTCGCAACAATGTCAGTTCGCAACAAGGCAAGTCTTTTTCGAACTGACATTGTTGCGAAACAACCTGTAACCGTATGTACATCAATGCAGAAAAGAAAGGTCATAATAACGACGTAAGAAAATGAACATACGAATCTCTACACTAGACATGTATGTACAGCCTTTAACTGTGCGTCCTTTCAATATTGTATGTATAGCGTGTAGTGTGCACTAGATAACGTGTAGTTTGTAATAAATTGATGCAAGTTCTAAGTAGTCTGCTAAAACGTTTTGGTCTATATTGTACATCGTGTTTAAAATCTCTCAATATTGTATAGCCCAGAACCAACATGAGGTGTTTTAATTCATAGGTACTTGCCCCACACAATGTATATTACTTTGTACACTGTACCTGCGACAACTGTTGTGCAATAAACTTTGACTATACAACTGCTGATGCAATCACTGAATAAAAGTGTACAAAAAAATGCGTACAGAGTACGTGAATGCGTACGTGCATGTTTACGTTACTGTTTCCCGGCCATGCCCAAATAATAGTCGTACCAAGGCCTTGGTCGCACCACACCACCAGGCGGCCTTGGCAGTTTGTTGCCAAGTGAACAAATTACCCAAGACCGCGCTGACCGCCAAAAGACCCGCTGAACTCTGTATAAACCCCAGCGAAAGGGGTTTCCTCTTGACGATGTTTGTATGACCAACCACAAAGGTGACAGTAGTTACACTTTGCCCAGGTATGTATAGACACCGGGCCGACTCTGTGATCTTTCTAACCGGAATGTGCATTAAATAAATATAGGCCCGATCGGACGATTAGATGGCCCAGGAATGACTCGGTGAACTCTTGATGAACTTTTACCTTTATAATAACAATTGTTTAACAGCATCATTTTTTCTCAGATATTGCTCTTACGACGTTTAACACACATAAAACATTCCGTTTAATGACAAAAATGGAGTAAGCTTGGTAGAAAGAGCGCACACGTTTTTCATGGTGGACATTTCTGCATAGGGGATACATTTTCACGGGGAAAACTTTTTTATGGGGGACACTCACGGGGGAGGCATTTCTGCGTAGCGGGAAACTTTTTCATGGGGGGCACGTTTTCATGGGGCATACGTTTTCATGGGGGACACTTTTTCATGCAGGACACTTTTTCATGGGGACGCTTTTTCATGGGGACATTTCTGCATGGGGCAAACGTTTTCATGGGGGGGGGGCACTTTTTTCAAGGAGGACACTTTTTCACGGGGGTACTTTTTCATGGACGGGGGGTGCACTTAAGTTTTCATGGGGACATTTCTGCATGGGGGTAACGCAATGGAATAGGTTGACGATAACGGTAACCCTATGCGATTCTTCATTATACACCTCAGTATAATGCGTATTCATCGCGAATGAAAACGGGCGGAGAAAAAGTTGCAGACCATGCATTCTCCTTATCAGAATAGATGATATATCTTCCTTTGGATTACTTACATATTTGGCTCTGTCTATGCATTTTTTTTAAATCAATGGTGTTCATTCGGTTACAATTCCTGATTACCACAAATTTAAATAGGCACTTTTCCCACATTATTTCCCACGCAATTTCAGAACACTAAAAATCTCTTTTCTTTCATCTTATTTGTTCATCGGAGAAGAGACAAGCCTTAATTGCTTCTTATCACTGATGATAAACCCAGTAGTACAAATTTGCGGCACTTCACTGTGTTATTTCTTTGGATAATCTTTTGGACCAACATATTTCACCGCAACAAAAAGTATGCGTATTTAGTTAGTATAGGGTAACAGTCACCACACACACAATGACAGGCATTGTCCCTGTTAAGGGTAATAAAAAAGAACTGCCTGCCTGTTACAGTTTTTGTACTTGTTTTTTTGGACAGACAAGGACAATGTAGCACTGCACTCCAGTTATATTAACAGTGCCACATACACAGCACAGACAGGAGGTAAAGGTAGTATTTTCTTTTACCTCCCCGACGGAAGTCAGGTACCCATAGTTACACCTGGGTGAAGTGAGGAAAGTCATGTAAAGTGCCTTTCCCAAGGGCACAACGACGGACGCACGGCGAATATCAAACTAGGGACCTCTAGATTCCGAGCCGAACGCTCTACCAGTTACGCCACACACGACGCCATAGTTACGGTTCCCAACAAGTGCCTGACAGAAAGCATTTTTTTGCTTTACTACAAGAAGGGGAATTCCCCTGAAACAAGCAAAATAGCCTGAATGTGTTACTAAGTTTTTGCTACAGACGAGAACGATCCAAAAAATTTGTACTAGAAGCTGAGGCCAGGACATTCTTACTATGGGGCTGATATCATTTATCGTTCGATTCTCGTACGATAAAAAAGATGAGGGTGTTTTTGGTATAGTGGCACATGTGTTGTGCAAACTTCAGCCGTCTTTCACCGAAAGTCGCTGTCTTTTAATTGGCGGGAGTTTGTGCTGTAACAAGTAGAAAATCCTACGACATCAAATCGTACGACAAAGACCTTCGACGAAGGCGACCGCCGTAAGACCACACTACAAACCCTCCCAGAGTGTACTACAGATCTTTTATTTTTCAAATTTGCTTTGCGGTTTTCCTCACGAGTACTTCACGTGGATATTAGGTAATTACGGTGGTTTTAGATACGCCCAAAGATGATATTGATCACCGACTCTTTACTATTCTGAGGGCATCCAGAGTTCACGCAGTGTCCCTGTACCCTACCTGACCCCCTCCGTTTTTCCCTCTATCGTTGTTTAACGCATAGGTAGTCAATTGTAATTGGTAATCTTACATTTTGGCTGATAAGATGATTTATTCTAGTTATCTGGAGTCGACAAAAAGGTCAGCAAATGAAGTCATCGGATCGGGTCAGCAAGAGTTGAAGCCGGGTCACCGAAAGTTCACACCCGCCTGTGTTCTAAATATTACCCGACGACACAGAAATAGTACAGGGAAACATTTGCTCTTGGCGTTGGTGCTTGTGTTCGTTCTTTGTGTGCGGTGAAAAGGAGATTGTATTGGTGACAGGGGCATTGGAGAATGGACCGACCAACTTGTCATGGCGTTGAGTAGTCAGACCTCCCGGGGGGTACTGTTGTATGACAAGGGGGTAAAGAGTGATGAAACCATAGCCTGAGATCGTTTGAACCAACCTCCTTGTTTGAACCATACCTTACATAAACTTGTTTGGAAGTGTAAAATAGCGTTATATTGACAGTTATCGCTAAACATAAAACAAAAACGTAAATTAGAAAATGAACAAGTTCTATCAATATACGTACACAATCATAGTATAGTTATGTGTTAAACTGGTCACATAGCGTCAAGTCTCCTATTTTTTTTCTGGTAACTCGAGTTTTTTTCTAACAGCACTACTCTAGCCTCCACCAGGCCTTCCTGTGGGATTTGAATCAGAATTTGAATTTGACAAAAATGGGGTGAGGAATCGGCCAGGAGAGTCATTCTTAGCCTGGTATCCAGCCGTATTATAGGCTCCCGAGCCTTAAATTTATGGAGAGGACAAAAGAGACTCGGTAGCCATAATACGGCTGGATACCAAGCTAAGTTAGTCTACGAGAGAGATAATATTATATATTCGCCCCTTGAAATGATTCCGTATTCTGGCCAATAGAACTCTGGTTCCCGTGGTAAATTATTTTCCTATAGCCAGCGCAGTTAGTGTTTGGTGCTACATCAGGTAACTTTCAGATACGGCGCCGTTACATTCGTAGCAGCTCGTCGACTTGAGTTTTCCAACCGGCTAGCTATGGCAGAACCAACCACCGCCTATGATCTAAAACAAGTCGACATATGTTTGGCTGTTCCAAGAACACTCTCTGAGCCTTGCAATCCGGTACGACGATTTCACGTCAGTCGTGACCAGCTCTTACATGTGAAGGCACAGTCACGTACGACAGACGGTTTATGAGGGCCCCAAAGCCCTTTTCCGTAGAGCGTAATCGGCGGTTTTAATTCTACGTACTCCGTAGCGGGACCGCTCGAATTCAACGTAGAGCGTAATCGGTGTATTTTGCGTCGAGCGATATTGGCCTCTTTAATTCAACGTATTACGTGGAGGCTAACCAGAATTTGCCGTAAAACGTAATTTATATGAATCGTTCGTAAAGCATAATCAAAATTTCATTAAACTTAAACTCTACCGGCAAAGTTTACCCGTGAAAATGCATGAAATTGCGTCTCAAAGGGTCCAAATTTCAAAATTTCGCCGGACCTTCCTTGCTATGGCTCGCCCCTTCGACACTGGACATTGTGAAAATATGCTGCGGGAGCGTCGTCCCCCCCCCCCCCCCAAAACCTTTTTAAATAATAGAAATTTCATTATCTAACTTGGCGTAATTAACAAGCAAAATGTACCCCTCAAATGCAGGAAATGATGTTTCGGATGTTCAAGATTTCATTTTTTTCTCTGGACGTCCCTTGCGACGGCTTGGGCCTCCGGCGCTCACGACGCTCCGGCACTCGTTGCCCTCAAAAATATTTTTTTCTGACAGAAACGTAATCAAATTAAGTATAGTCTGCCAGCAAAATTTTTCCTCAAAGTGCAGGAAATAGCGTTTCAGAGGATCCAGCTTTCAAAATTTCCCTTTACCTACCTTGCGACGGCTCGTTCTTTCGGCGGTCGAAATTGCGTTGGGACGAAAAGAAGTTGGATTTCTAATAGAAATGTCATTCACCTTAGCTTAGTCTACCAACAAAATTTCCCCTCAAAATGCAGAAAATAGTGTTTCAGAGGGTCAAGATTTTATAATGTTCCCGGGGGAGCATGCCCCGGACGCCCCAAGGTCTGCCATGCCTCCGCTACCGGTGCTACAAGTGCTGAAAAGTAATGTCACATAACTGCTACCGCCGCCTCTGGCCAGCACTTTTATATCATTTAAGTAAGGTTTGAATATTGTTGATGGAATTATCAGTTTTGTTTAGTGTTTAGATCTCCTCTTTAACTGTTCTGCCGTCCGCGAAATTCACCCAAAAGGCGATTAAGATTTGCATAATGCGTTTGAGAACTTCGTAATTTAGCGTAGAGCGTAATGAAGCTCCAGAATTTAGCGTATTACGTAGCTGGTCCTCCCGAATTTAGCGTACAGCGTTGTCGGTACCCCCCCTTGGGGGCCCTCGTTTATGTCATGCTATGGCATAGAGGCTGGTCAGGACTGTGTCGACAAGGCTCTACGACAACCTTTGGTCACAAGACCGCTGGATTTTAAAGTTGTGCGTCCACGTCATACCAACGGTTTGAGTCGATACGTCTCTGGTCTTGTCTAAAGTCGGAGCTATAGTTGCGAGTGATGTTTCTAGTCCCGAGGCTCCATTTACAGACATCTGGACGATTTGAATATCCTTTAACGCTTCAGGGCGAAATTCACGACTTATCACCTTTAAAGGAAGACCGAGGCGTTTGTTGACTACAAACCCAACAGTTGTAGAACTCCTAAACCCTCCCCATGGCGTCCTAGGCACGGTAGAAAAGCACGAAGAGGATAATCCTGTGACAAAGGCCACCCGTTGGGACCCTCTCGTTGCTCTACTGCCCTACTTAAAAAGTCAGAGGGGATGATCCGACTTAAGTATACAGTGGCAGGATTAAACCGCCTCAAGCATATCCGGTGTAAAGGATTAAGAGGACTTCTTGTCATTGTGACGTAAATGTATGCAAAAAATTATATCCGTCTCAAATACTCTCTTTTGATCCGTCTTTCTCTTTATTTCACAATACCTCGCGTTTGTCGCATTTATTTAGATACGGTCTGACAACCTTTAAAAGCATATGGTGATGAAATAGGTCACTTTTTGTTCCCTTCTAATTGGTCTTCAAGAATACGAGTTAATTAGTGGTCTGAAAGGTGCCGGCTCTCGTCCGTCCAATCACCGTTGTTTTTGGAAGTGCGAGAGAAACATGGACCAATCGCAAGGCTTGAAATAGACGTTGAGAGTATGTCGTGATTGATCCAATTGATGTCCAGTCGTCTGATGCCACCGGGGTCACTGAAGGCTATAAAAGCGACCCAGCCACAACTATATATATTTATAGGACACAACTATAGTAGGGAGAAGGGAAATAGTCCGAGAAGGGAAAACTACACACAGTTAACCATGTTCTTAGCTTTTGCGATGAACGTTGTGAAGGTGGTTGCAGGTGTCCTAGACATCAGCACCGTTCTGGTCCTGCTCGTGTCGTTCCTCGCGACGGCTGTCCTACTCGGGCGGCTGAAGAGGCCTCGTCTCCCGCCGGGTCCGCGAGCCTGGCCGGTGATCGGTAACCTGCCCAGCCTCACCAAACAGCCGCACCTGAAGTTCACCGAGTGGCGCCAGCAGTACGGCGACGTTTACACCGTCAGGATGGGGTCCGACGACGTGGTCATCGTGAACGGCTGGGAGGCCGTGCGGGAGGCCCTCGTCAAACAAGCCGACGAGTTTGCCGACAGGCCCCGCTTATTCGTGTTCGACCGAATCGGGCACGGTGGGAAAGGTAGGGCTGGTCTCCAAGTCTTCATTATGGTCATTCCGCTCTTACTCTAGTTTGTTAAACCTCTATCAATGCACGAGAAGCTCAAATTTGCAGGCCGCTTTCTATTGAGGGCATGAGGGATTGGGTAGTATAAAAAAATCAAGCTCTAACAATGATACAAATTTTCATGAGTGAAGTCCTGATAAAAAAAATGACCTGCGGGGCAATTTTTTTTCACCATTTAGGCTGGTTAACCAAACGTTTGTCGGATTCCAGGCGGTGACATAGTTGTTCTGCGGGTCACTAAGCACATTTCCTTTCAGGCTTTTTCTAATTGATTCCGATCAGCTTCGTGAAGTTTGTCAGCAAAGACAGGCAAATATTGAGTTCGCCTGTATGGCGGGATGTCATGAATCCCTTTTTTATTCTTGAGAACATTTTTAAACATAAATCAAATCACAAAGACCGCCACAAAGTCACGATTTCTTTGGAACAATTCAAACCATGAAAGCGACACAGTCCAAATGGAGGTCCCGTGTCTGGGGAGAGCTATACCCCAGGCACGTTAAAGAACCCGCCACACGTGCGATGGTGCGGTGTGAGTGGTTCAAAACCTACAGTCCCTTGGCCGCACCTGGGGAATCACTGTCGTATTGAGGTCACTGGAGTGACGCCGAATTGCAGCTTGCTCCAGACACTTGCGACAGTCGTACTGAGGTCACCTGAGTTAGCTCCGAATTGCAGCCACTCTAGACCCTTACGATTTAGCCTTGCCTATTGCAAGCTCCTCACAATCCAGCCCCTGGCTGCCAAGAGAGAGTAGTCGTCCCACCCAATAACAACAGACTGATGCACAGTTTCTGATGACGACTTTATTTTAACCACACAGGTGTGATATTCGGTCACTACAACTCAGCATGGAAGGCCAACCGCAAGTTCTTGACGACAACCCTACGAGACTTTGGTCTAGGGAAAAAGTCCATGGAGCTCCGGATCCAGGAAGAAGCAAATGAGCTCTGCAATTGGCTTGCTAGTTACAACGGCCGTCCAATAGGTAATCTTCTTTCAATTCAGAAATATTTTGAGGAGTTGGACAAATTGGAGGAAGTCTGCAGCGAGTTTATCATACTTGACATTATAACGTTTCTATTTTTTTGTTGAATGTATGTTTGAAATTTGGTTTCTCTACTCTACAGAAACGGGGAATCTTCTGTCCAATGCCGCCTCTAACATCATTTGTTCCGTGGTGTTCGGCTCGAGGTTCGCGTACGACGACCAAGATTTCCGACGGATGCTGGATCTCCTCGAGCGCGGGACTCGCCTGTCGATGGTCGGGCAAATCTTCAACTTCTTCCCGTGGGCTCGCTTCGTCCCCTTCCTGTCCCGGCTCGGCAACGAAGTCATGGACAACTGTGACAAGATCGACGACTTCTTAAAGAAGATCGTCCAGAAACACCAGGACAGTTTCGATCCTGAGGTAAAGAGGGATGTCATCGACGCGTATCTTCACCAGATGTGGAGGGGCATGGACTTGAACTCGAACGATCTCGCGGGCAACTTCAGCGAGGAGTGTCTTGTGGCGCTGATTTTTGACCTGTTCATAGCAGGTACGGACACGTCCATGAACACACAGCGCTGGGCACTGCTGTACCTGGCCACTCACCCAGACATCCAACGGGAGGTTCAAGAGGAGGTGGACCGGGTGGTGGGCCGGGACGCGCCGGTCTCCCTCGCACATCGCCCCGAGATGCCTTACACCGACGCCTTCCTACACGAGGTGCTCCGGATCCGCCCACCCGGACCGCTCTCCGTGCCGCACATGGCCGGGCCTGGTGCTACTCTCAACGGCTACGAAATCCCACAAAACACACAGGTATGGCTAACATCACTTCTCCAAACCGGGGCCCTGCCGGGCTGTTTGTGGAAACGAAAAATAGAAATGTAGACGTAAAATATAAAAAAAAGATGCCCACGACTATTCTCTTAGTAGCCTGGTATCTTTTATGTCTTTTCTATCATACTTAATCCGTTCCCAAAAGCCGCCCGGCTGGGCCCGGTTTGGAAATATGCAGTACATGTACGCCTAAACCGGGAAAGCTCGAGATGTGTAATGTATTGATCTATACAAGGCTTAGGCCTATAGGTCACATTTCTAAACCGGGGCCCATTATCGGGAAATTAAAATGTATACCTTAAAATATACACATATTGAGCCTATGAATCTTATATTGACATTATGTGTATTTTGATGTCTTTTATATACAATGTAATTCTTTTCGCTCCCGAAAGCTGCCCGGCCGGGCCACAGTTTGGAAATGTGACCTAAGCGTTAGCCAGGGACTTCAAGACGAAGTTTGTATCTTTTGGATATAACATTTATATATAATTTCTCAGTCCTAGAGTAGGTGAGCACAACTTAAGTACAATCTATAGAATGAAGAAATGTTTCTTGACTGCCTCCCCTCAGGTGTACGCCAACCTGTGGTCTCTTCACATGGACCCGGAGTACTGGCCCGAGCCCGAGCGGTTCGACCCCGCAAGGTTCATCGGGCCTGACGGGAAGGTGCTAACCAACCCGCCATCATACGCGCCTTTCAGCCTAGGTACGTACGGATCTTCTACATGTACTGTTCATAGCGCGAGGTAACGTTAGGTCACCTTTATCCGTGGGGTAACCTATATCCGCTGTGTTAAAAAATGTGTATCGATATGCAAGTTAAAAGGCGTGGGTTTCAGATTGAAATATTTTCAAAATATTTCAGTGTGAAACTATTGTCTTTAACTTGACGATCCCAAAATTCGGTATTTTTAAATACAACGGAAATACGTTACCCCACGGATAAAGGTGACCTAACGTTATGCTACGAAATGTGCACTCGCTACATTTACTTCAGCAACGCAGTTCCAATAATAAACTTGCCATACTAACAGTCGATAAAAAGTTTTCTTTCCACTGAGTGCTTTTTAGTTGAACACATATACATAGAAATGCCATTGATATCACATCCACTGAAACTTCATTTGTGTCGTTGTAAAACAAACACGCTGAGGCATTTTCCAATGTAAAACTTCAGCACTGTAAGACATTTATTTATTATCTCTTTGTCAAAATTGACAATTTCCCTCATATTCCGACATTTTCCTCACAGGGCGTCGGGCATGCCCTGGAAAGCAGCTGGCAAAGTCGGAGGCCTTCCTGTTCCTTGTCACCATGGTGCAGCGCTTCAGTTTCAAGTTGCCAGAGGGCGCTCCTGTCCCACCTATGGATGGGGTCATGGGTTTCTCCCTCGCCGCTCAGCCCCACAGTCTGTGCGCTATCAGTCGCAATTAGATTAATTTGTAAGAACTTCATAACTTTGTACGAACTTCAGAAGAACGGGACTCCCAAGCAATACAACCTCTTCAGAGTTGTGATGTTTTAGAAATATAAAGAAACCCATAGATGTATATATTGGTCAGAAGATAACAAACATTTTACCGCAACTCATTCTTGTTCCTGTTCGTCATTTTTTACACATTGATGCCATAACCGTAAGTACAATTACTTGACTTCTATGGTCATGTAACGCATTTCATTAAAAAAACTCAATGTCTTCTTTTCTACTTCATACACTTCATTTCTCGGTACTGTTCTCGGTCAATGAGCAATTATCAAGATGAGTGTAACTACATTGTACTAGTATGAAGTAGGGAGACGCCCTCATTCTAAGGGTGGACACTTTGATATTAATACGAGTACAAAAAATATTTTTATATCACAATGAGACAAAAAAAATCCACGTTAGGGTATGTCAACGAGCTTTTTGGGTATATTTTGAAAGTGTAAAATGATGTTTTCAACTCAACAGAACACGACGTTTATGAACAAGCCCTTATTTACAACTAACGATTCTTAAGGTTGGGCGTGGTGGCATCTTGAGGTTTTTAAGGCGTAGATAGGGGCTCATTCTTGCCTCATTCAAGTGATATTGTAAATACTTTGTGATTGTTGTATTTTTAAAAATGTATGTATTCATGTTGATTGTCATGTTGATTCATGTTGATTGAACCTTGGAAGATTAGCCCGTAAGGGCTAAAAGGTTTCTTAATAAACAACAACAACAACTTGCCTAACCTTGCCACGCCCGTACTTAAATGTTGTCTATTATCAACTCAAAATTTGTGTCACAAATTTAGAGCACTCACAGGGTATTCATTTCTTTAAAAAACACATTAGGCACAATTTCACAATTGTCGAAGCGGTTGTTCTCCTTAACCGTAGTCGGATGCGGTGAAAAGGAATGAAAACATTTTCCATGCTACAAGAGAGCCCTATTAAACGAGTTAATGGCCAAATAGATCATAGGTTTTGGCCGCGAACGGGCAAGCGAATGAATGGACCGGCCGGTCAACAGACGAGTTGGTGAATGGATAAAAGAAAGAAAAAATGACCTTATGAAAGAATGCGGGGGTAGGGGTACGTAACAAATGATGTAAGAACCGTAGTCAATATGTTGTCAAACACAGTCAGCATTGTCTTTGTAAACGGCTCTCATTCAAATCTCTTAGTAGATGCTGTATTGTGTGACGTCTTAGGTTTGCAACTTACAATTGTGCCCCTTAAAATCTTACTCTAAGGGGGAATTTGTCTTCTGAGCCTTTCCTTGACTAGTCAACCACACCCCTAACACACCCTTATTTTCACAGATACCCAAGATTCCATCAGCCCTTCCCTGTACAGGGCGATATAATTGTAATGTCCCCAGGCAAAGTTCAAATTGAGATATCTTTATATACTGCAGCTGTCTACTTTCCACGAATTTGCCAACTTTCATTGAGGTTATCGTTTCATATAATAATACATGTATTGTTACCTTCGCCAAGAAGGTTATATTTTCGGTAGCGTTTGTATGTATGCATGTGTGTAGAAAACCAGCATAGCTTGAGAACGTTTAAATGGATTGTATTGATATTTGGCCTGTGGGTAGGTCTTGATGAGACCTGAAAACGATTAGATTTTGGGCCCCCTAGCATTTTGGTAAAGTACTGCAGCGGAACTTCCTGTTTTGATATCTCGTTAATGGAATATTCTTCGACCAGCGACTCTTGAAACATGTAAAACACAAGTTTTCAAATGTATTTTAGAGTCCCTGATTGAAGAATATTGTATTAAATCATACGTGACTGATGAATCTCTTCAAAGACATGCAATGGTTATACGGTATGATTGTAGTTATGAACTATAAACTTAATTGGTGATTCTATATCAATGCTTCAACAGCTTTAAGATCTCGCTTCCAATGTACTTTATGTAATATATTTAACCATTTTGTAAACGATATAAGAGGTAATAGTGTAGCATAGCTTTAAGTGTCTTGTCTCTCCCACTGACACTGTACGATATGGCAAGAACGTGTAGATAAAGATCATTGTTATTGTTTGAGCTGCATTTTTATTACGTTGCACGTTTGTATACCTTGCGTTCTGGTATCATGTGTGTTATGTTTATTTCAATTTGTTTACTTCGTCTATTGTACAAAGAAAAAACCCTTTCGGTAGCCCCAAGTGTGAAAAGACTACAAAATGATCGTCTGGCGTTCGTTTGTCGTATGAGAACCACCCATCCCTGGGGCCCCAGCGCGTCAGGCATTCTTTAGTTTAGAACAACTGACACCTCAGGCGCGTCATGGCCTCCATAGGACCCCTGTTGAACAATAAAGGTCAAATGAATGGGCTGGCTAAGTCAAAGGTAGCAGAAAGACGACGGCAGACTACAAGTGCCCCATGGTAACCCCTACATTACTGTAAAGTCATTTAAGTTCGCGGGGATTTAATTTCGCGGTAACGAGAAAATTACTGTTTGCAGTGGTTTTAAGTTCGCGGTAGCATCATACACTGTAGTTTGTTTATATACTAATACTGAAATACTGCCATTGAAAAATGGTCGCGGTGGTTTTAAGTTCATAGTAAATTTGTAACGCGAAAACTGCGAACATAAAACCACCGCGAAAATTTCTGCATTTACAGTACTAACCATACTGAGGTTCAGTGACTTGTAATACTTATGTCTAAAACGTCGTCTAAGATAGTCAATTTTATACCGGATAAGAAAGCAACCTGTACAAAATCCTTTAACATGTGAATATATCTGCAGTAATATCAGTTGATATCTGTGTAGATATCTAATTTGATCCACAATATATTCCATATCA
>NC_049989.1:10090360-10114534 GCF_000003815.2 Branchiostoma floridae | reverse complement strand
TACTTTCATCTATGGACTGATGTGATGTAGCTTAACACTTAACATTCGAAAGAAGAAGAAAAAAAGAAGACAAGCTAATAGTCCACCCATTGCGAATAAAGCTTACAGTAGTGAACAAAATGAAATTCTATTTTCGTTCGAAAGTAAAAAAAAACCTTAGTTTACTAGCAATAACTGGCTGCTCTAGAAATTATATATTATGTTGATTCTCCAATAAATGATCACTTAAAATAGCAAATTTTATATACTATGTTGTAACAAAAAGCAGCAAAGGTATAATTGCAATATATATGTATATTTTATAAGTTTTTACATGCTTACATTAGCAAAATCCGCTTGATTTAGTTTGAATCTTTTTTTACAGGCGCCCTCATTTTTAATCTCTGCCCGGTGAAACACAAAATGAGCTCTATTATCAATTATTAATAAACGTCAAAATGACAATATCATGTATTCTGACAGGTATAGGAGTCATCATAGAAAAATGCTGACAGTCTATTGACAATCTATCTGGCGTTGTATATCATATGTGTCTAAGGGATTCCAAACGTGACGGAGATGTGAGTGGCACAGAAAGCAGATTTCACTAACTCTTCCAGTGACCTCGGTGTTTTTTCTAGGGTTTTGCTAAACGTGTTGAACAACAAATGTCCTTACATACCTAAATCTTGCGTCACATTTCAAAATGGCGGTTATTTGTTTATACTAGTAATTTTCTACCAGACTTCTTGTTTCTATTCAATTTCGCTAAAATAGAGATATTTTCCTTAATTGCTACCTATAATACGATATTTTCTAGGGTTTTGCTAAAAGTGTTGAACAACAAATGTCCTCACATACCTAAAGCTTGCGTCACATTTCAACTGAATGGCGGCCGTTTGTTGATAGCTTTCGTCAACAAGACTTCTTATTCCTATTCAATGTTGTTAAAATAGAGAAATAGGTCTCTTAATTACTACCTATCATACGATACGTATCCAATTGATTCAATGTTCGCAAACAAAAGACTCACTGACACTTCTCTTCTTGCAGTGAATCTTTGTGACCTTGAGTCTGTCTGTCTGTCTGTCTGTCTGTCTGTTTTCTCGTCCATGTATGTCAGCCTGTAAGTGTGTTGACTCCTCTGTTAGTTCGTGTTTCTTGAAATTGTTTATCTGTTTACCCATCAGTACATCATGGAATCCCTGTAGCTGGGTCCCTGTTGTGTCCAGAAAGACTTGCTCTGCACGGTTGTCAGGTAGCTGGGTTGCCTGGCTCCCTCAACCCCCTTCGAGCCGAGGCTGCGGCTGCTCCTGCCGAATATGGACCTGGGCCGGCTGTACGTCGACTCTGCCCGGCTGCGGGCTATGCTGGGGGCTCGGCTGGGAACCCGGCTGGAGGCTCGGTACTGTGTGTAATACACGGGCTCCTGTCGGAAGGACCCGTCCCGCCGGAAGTACTGGGTCTCGGCGCGACGCTCCGGTACCCGGTACCTGGGCTGGGTGGGCACATCTCTGGTGAACGTGTGACCCTGGTAGTGCGGCCTCTCGTCGTCCCAGCCGGCCAGTGGCACGGCGAAGTCCCCGTCCTCGGTGAAGTACTTCCTCTCGTAGTCGTTCAGCTGCACAACCTGCGGGCTGGACCGATAGAAGGAGCGGCGCACCAGCGGCTGGCTGTAGACCTCTCTGTGGATGTTCTGAGAGCTGTAGCTGCGGTAGTAGCGGGGCTCGGACCGGATGCTCTGACGGTCGAAGCCGTTAGACATGAAGACGTCGTTGGAGATGTAGGGCTCCCTGTACACCCTGCGGCTCATGACCTCCCTCCGGTCTACAGGGTCGTCGATGACGGTCGACATGACTTCAGGAGGCGGCGCGGCTCTCTCTATATACATGGTCTCCCTGCGCACCTCGGGGGGAGGGGCGGCCCGTTCCACGTACATGCTGTGTGGCCTGCGCGGCTCGGGCGGTGGGGTGGCCCGGTCCACGTACATGGTCTCCTGCCGCACCTCGGGCTGACGGTGTACCTCCACCGGACCGTTCTGGTAGCTGTTGTACTGGATGTCCACGTGGTCTCGGGTGGCGATCTCCCTGGATCGCTCCGTGCCGTAGTCCGAGGTAGGAGACACAGTCTTGGAGTACACCACCCGGGTACTGGTCACCCCCTGATCGCTGCTGCTCCTGCTAGTGGAGGAGGAAGCGGACCCTCGGCGCCTCCTGTTGTTCACGTGCGTCGTTTCCCGCATCTCGATATCCGAGTTGCCGTTGGATATGGGAGGGTGCGCCATGGCCGGCGCCATGATGATGTTGTTGTCGTGTGGCGCCTCGCGTGGAACCCCTTCCTCCTCGAAGTGGCCGTACGCCTGGCGGAAAGCGTCGTCCAGCCGCATGGTGAGGTGTTCCGCGTCCGCGGGAGTGTCGCACAGGTAGGCATGGCACTCATTCTGCTGCTCCCCCCGCACGATCAGCGTGAAGACCCGCTCGTGATGATCGTCCACCCCGCCGTACACCACGCGGTCGAGCGGAATGAAGGTTGACTTCTTGCTGCCGAGTCCCCACTTGTAGCTGCGGTTAATGCCGTAGTTTGACACCTTCATCTTCATATTCTTCACCATGTTTTTCTTCCCACGGTTCACGAGTGCGTCCACGGGCCTCCAGGTGTCCTCCTGCCGGCTGCCCTGCATAGGCAGCCTGCCGAGGAAGTGCACTTTGGTCTTGTCCTCCGTCAGCGCCATTTTCTGTGATCTCCCGAACACACTGGCTGGCATGACCACCTCACACGCCCTATAGTGACGATATTACAGAGAACTTGCTCAATAATACGACTATTATATCAGCCTGAGGCTGCCCGGAGGCCCTGAATAGACTCTCGGGAGAGAATGTCGAAGAACCGGTCTGAGCTCAATTGATGAAAAGGCCGCCATTGTGTTTAGAGAGCGTGTACTACACCCCCAGTCTCTAAACGAAAAACCTCTCTCTATGCAACTGGTGGTCACTGAGGTGTGACCTCAACACATGCATATCACCACAATCTCACCCTTACATTTTGTACCGACTGAAAATTCGTAAACAACTCACCTGTACTTCGGTTATGCAGAAAAAAATAGGTACTCTTGTCCGAGTCTGGGTACTGCTGTGGTGACGATTCGTCGCTAGCTATGGCGCAAGGGGGATAAACGGGTGTTGAATAATTAATATCGTTTTCATCTCTAATATTCTCTGTTCCGTTACACCCCTGGGATCTATTGTTAAGCATATGGTGGGCGTGTGTCAATACAAACAAAAGTTCTCTCCAGCTTAAGAATGTAATACAAAACAACAAAAAGGTAAAGATCACCGATTAAAGGAAAACCCAGTAGCCGGGACTTCCTGACTGTCTTCACTGTTAATGTATTCATGTCGTCTTTTCTATGGCGTGAAATCGTGGCTTAAGTGTTAAGGTTCCGTCAACAAAAGGGCGTCGCAAGGCGTCGAGCGACATTACTCGGGCTAGTGCGTACGGCCTTTCAACTGTCCAACCACGCCTAGACATTCTTCTTCCACGAATTATGGTTCATTTTGTAAAACAATTACATACAGCATAAACGGTTTGAGGAACAGCTATTACCATTAGAGCGTGGTAAAGATGGGATTTTGCGTGCAATTTTGGTCCTGAGTTGCCGCTGTGTGATAAACAGTGTATTCAGGGTGAGACAGAGATGTATGGTTCTGTCGTGGTCAGGTCACTGCGAGTTGACCTTGAAACAAAGATCCTTCGAGAGGGGACATGTGAAAGTGGCTCGTTTCAAAACTTCTGTGTTTTTGTGCATCTCATTATAGCCTGTATAGAAGGCCTCTGCGAGTTTGTTTACTTTTTCCACTGATGGAAAATCAGTTATATCGCAGTCGGTTCGTTGTTGACAGCCTTCGTCTAAGGCGGCTACCAACAAAGAACTGGCTTTGACAGAAACCCAGTACAATAGAACTGATAAGCAATGCGACAAAAAGAAGCCCGACTCGTAAAGCCTGCTATGGAGGCTAGCATCTCATGGACATCTCATTCACCCCCGGGTCACAAGCTGTCACATACATCATACATCACCACTACTCTGCAATAAACGGTTTGTCATTGGTAGCGGAACGTGGGATTTTAACTGAACACACAATAATTTGAGTTTGAAACCACCGTCGACTTGATATTCCTAAATACAGTGTTTGTTAAAAACAACGGATTTAGGTTACCCCGTGGGTATTAGCGTTGCATATCGTCAATACAGGATGACCCTTTAGGTCTACTAGGATCTAACATCGTTGAGTTAAAGACCTCCTGTAAACGTCAGGACGCGTGAGAGAGGGTTACTCGTCTGTGCGTGACAAACACTAACAGACGATAATCTCGCCAAATTCGCCTCAGGCGCACCTTGCATGATGGTTACTGTAGAAATCTGGGGTTTGAAATGGTAGGAATCACAGCTTCGATGTGACAATATAATAGGCACAACCATTTAAGTCTGTAATCTACTCATTGTAGGGATACCTCAAATGAACGTTTCCTACAACATATCAAGATTAACGCAATTAAGATTTAAGACTTATACTGATACCGCAATTCATAAAGATAATGCAAAATTGTGAAAGTGTGTTGATTTTAATACCAGATTTCGATTGCTTTATAAACATTTAATTCTGATAATGTGCAAATCATTTTCATGAGAAGATAATCTTTATTGACACAACAAAACTACAGCAACTTTCGTAAGGTCTATTACAACTTCATATACATGTACTATATAGTGCATACAAATACAATAAGAGCAATTTTTTTTCCTTTGTATACCTTGGTCGATATATGAAGATGACTATTACGTGTTGTATTAACACCACAAAACGGCAACAATTGTGCGTTTGGGTAGCCCCCTCCCTTATACAGGTGTCTAAATGCTGCAGTACTATTCTTGATCGACAAGTGTCCTCGCAACACCACTCTAAAGTTTTGACTGACGAGTCCTTCGCCATTTAATATTATTCCTCTAAATGTTATATCTAACATAGAAAAAAGGTTTGAATAGTTAATTCAAACAAAAACAGTAATAGAATGTATTTCTGACATACACTCCAATTGTATCACACTTCCAAACCACATGGTAAGCTTGACGTTTTTGTGACTTCCAAAGGATTGACCTAAAATCTAATTTTGGAATCGTCCAATTGAATCCAACCTCATTCTCACCATCCCCACCCTTTTCCAGTCATGCTTCCGTTCGTCCACTTTCCAGAATACGCCCTTCTTGGTCTATTTATATGTTTTATAGAGACACACCTTCATAGACATTTACCTCCATGAAAAAAATGGAGGTATTGTTTAGGGTGTGTCTGTATGTCTGTCTGTTTGTGGTTTTGGATGTCTCTTTATTTATTTATCTATTTACTCGACTTTGGGCAATAACCCAATAACCTCTAAATGGATTGTGCTGATATTTGATATGAATGTAGGCGTTGGACAGTTTAGGCCACAGCAAGTAAATTTTATGGATGACATCAGCGCGCGCATTAATTTTCGCCTGATTTCAGAAAAAAAAAGATTTTTTTCTTCTTCGGAGATGGTCAACATGACTAGAAAGTACCAAAATGCGCAAATATGTTGTGTTGTAGGTTGATGGTTGTACTTGTAGAAGTGACACAAGCCAGGTAGCCATGACAGTAGTTATAGAAGTGAAACTAAAAATTTAGTTAGATAGTTGTAAAAGTGGCCCCAATATGGAAGCCATGAGTGTTGTTGCCATGTTGGTAAGTGATACCAGTCTACCACACCAGTGTCACCTTTACTACACTAGTACACGTCTTAAATACAGAAATAAATGCCTTGTAGGATGTGATACCATTTTTCGTTGCTTCAGTTCTTTTTTTTTACGTTTAGTGCGTATATTTGGAAAATTTAGCCATCTTGTTTTTTTTACCCATCTTGTTTTTTTTTTCGCCCTATCGCACTATTTTTGCAGTCTCTAGAGGATGTCATCCATAAAATTTACTTGCTGTGGCCTTAGTAGAAAAAAAGATTTTGAGCCCCCTGGTAGCTTCTTTCTTTGTACTGTAGCAGAATTTCATTCTTCTGTATCATTTGAACCGGAAATTCTACTTTTTTTTTGAATTTTTGGTGGATGATAGCGTTTGATGTGAGGGAAAAGTTTGTAGGTTTGGGCCCCCAGCGGCTTGTTCTGGTATTGTAGGGGTGTTTTTGCCGTGTATCATTTTTCAATCCTGTAAGCTTTGACACAAAACAGCGTTAAAAATGAGAATCAGTTAGGTCACCTGGTGCGATGACGGGAATATTTTACATATTCATGGTCATATGACTCACATAGTCAACTTGGAAGTCGGAAGTTAAAATTACAAATTATTGCGAACGTCAAAAACTACGAGTAGATCAAAGGGAATGTGTCATGGTTAACTTTCGTGTGTGATCACGTGTGTCCCATCGCGAAACATTAACGAGCTCGAAGTAGATTTTGTGCAACCATCTCTTGGTTAATTGTTCACTCACATCGTGTCAAGCTGGACCATCCATCTACTGTACATGGGTCAGCGAACATTCTTCAAGGCTATGTCCTCGTTTCACCTCCATACATGCAGGAATTTAGTTGTTTCTAGGCAAGTGTGTTGGTGTAGAAGCCTTGTTTTGCGTGTAAGGGCTTTAGTCTAAAGTATCTATCCTAGCCTCTTCATATAAGTTCCAAGCAGACCGTAGCCATTGGAGGCAAAAGCAGCATCCAAAGGGTCAGTTGGACTTTAAGGCCTGTGACAATTTTGGTCGAACATGAAATTCGAACCACTGCGTGACCTTAGGTAACCCCGCCGGGCCGGAGCGTTTTTAGAACGGTCCAATGTCAGTATCTAACAATTTTGGTCGAACATGAAATTCGAACCACTGCGTGACCTTAGGTAACCCCGCCGGGCCGGAGCGTTTTTAGAACGGTCCAATGTCAGTATCTAATGTTACATTGCGAAAACAGGAACTTACGATGTATGGGTTACACTAACTACTTTTTAAGACTTATTAATATTGAGTGTTAAAGATATTGATCTAGTATTTATCAAATATCGACATAACTAGAAGCGGTTAACAAAAGGGCACCCCCGCGAAAGCTGCAAGTGGTACAGTCCGAACATGGGTTCCGACCTCCCGGGGTGTGGAGTGGCGGGAAAATAGCGAGGCGCTCATACTTCAAGTAAACAGCAAAATAATGCTATAAATCGATATTTCTAGCCCAAAATAATAGTATGGCAGTTGACTGATGCCTTATAAGGCTAACTGCTTGCGAAATTTCGCATTGATACAACAGCGATTTAACAGATACAGACATAAAACATTCATATTTTACCATCGGTTTATGTTACGTACAGTCAAACATGTCTTACTTGGGCGCAGTTCTTGTAGGGTAAGTAGTGTTTCGTCGGCCCCTGCCCACATCAGGGCACCAGTTTTATTACGAGTTTTGGGCAGATTTAGGTTCATTAAGCCTTAGACCTTCAGAAATCAAGTGGGTCTTCTTGCAATATCTTTGATTTCCGTGGCTGTATAGATATTTGTACGAAAAATACCAAAAAATTGTCGAAAAATTCTGTTTTTGCCCCAAAATTGAGCCTTACCTAGGTATAGCGGCAAGATCCCCAGGCATATTAGATATCACAGAGATATAATCTATTACTCCAGAAAATATGACTCAGTTAGACAATCATTTCATAGTGGGCACAGACCCATTTTAATAGCATCCCTATTTTTTACCAAAAAATGGTTTTTTAAACCCAAAATATTGAGGATCCACAATTTTCTTGTCATCATATTTTGAATATGGGTGAATTACGTTAACTGGCCAAAAATTGTTGAAAACAGATGGTTACATCAAAAGTTATGGTCATATAACTGCTCGACTGAGAATCTACAGGTGTCACATGCCTTAAACTGCCTGTGTGTTTAGCCATTTGCATACTGACGTTGTTGCCCTCGATAAATCTGCTTAGAGATTACCACCACAGACCCTCTAGGTGTGGCCGGAGTTCCTTTTGGGAGGAGCGCTAACTTTTTTTAAGGCTATGTGATTTTCCTTCCAAAAATAATTTCATCAGGTTGGTAGATCATAGGGCATAGGAGATTCCTTTTACACAGCCAGTTTTTTCTCACCTGCTGAAGTTTCGATGTCTGTCAGACATCTTCCTCAGCGCTTCTAACTGGAGTTCTGCTTCTCGCCGATATATGCAGCCGATGTAGGTGGCACTTACGCGACGAGAACACATTCCCAACATTGGCTGAGTTTGTACCCCCCTTTGCGAAAGCGCGTTTAAACGTCAGTAGGTGAGAAAAACTGGCTGTGTAAAAGAAAACTCCTATGCCCTATGTGATTTTCCACATGGGCCAAGTTCAGCCGCTCCCTGACTGCATCTAGAAGGTGCGACGAAGAAGTCTAGTCTACCCGGTGATAAGGGCCCGAGCGGTCACATACGATCTGAGGGCATACTTGACATACTTCTGCACAATATGCTTCAAACCTCAGCTATCTTGTTACGGAAAAGGCTGTCTTTAATAGATCCCTGTCGGTGGGTGGTTCTGTCACAGCTTGCTTAGAAATTTACTACATGTATATCAGGCTGATGTATATCAAAACCGTACGACGAGTACTAGTAACTTAGATGTGGTCACATTAATTATTCGTCATAGAACACCATGCAATTTAATGTCATTCGATTTTCAGCAATCAAACTGTGACAGAACCAACCACTGATAAGGATCGGAATTCATCGATGACAAAGCAGCTGAATTTCATACGACACGTGTACGACTGTAAGAAAGTGCTCAGTTTGTAATCGTACGACAATCGCACGACGTACATGACTCAGTGCTAACACTGTAAGACCTCATGTGAACTGTACGAAACCATGATACAGCCATAAACACTCTACCGTATGAACTACCAGTGAGGTGCCAGATTTAATGTAATCATGTTGTATATAAAACGATGTGGATGAAATGTCAATGAGGTCATTGGTAACGTCATAACAGTTGGAATAACGTCACTGCGGTTTGTGGATGAGATTTTTCACGCTGACAATCGTTAAAGCTACGCGCTGACAGTTATTGAGGTACGTCAGGCTGTGGGATTTTTTGTCACGTATCAAAATTAGCAAAATGACAACGGTAGAGTAAAAAAGATTGATATAATACAAAACGACATGTATATTGTTATTGTATATGATTCATCTATGTGTGTTGTTATGACTCAAATCTCTATTGTAAGGACAACCTTCGTGACTCATAACAGGGGAAAAGTGTGTTTTCTTTCCAGTTCATTGTGATGACGAAAATTCAATGATATTCCAGCCCATTGGATAGTTTGTTAACCGTCCTGTAACTGCTTACTTGGGCTATACCATTACTTCAACATTATAATGTGAACGTCTATAATTCTAACTGAATCCTTAACTTTGGAATACGTTTTATGTTTACCCCAGTCAGCGAAGAAGTTTATGTATACATTACTTAACGTCACTGTAGCAACGTATGGAAAATCATGACATTTTTTTGTATGTAATTGAGGCATAATGAAGTGAACGTCTATGTTGTCTGGCTTTTTTAAGATGACATAGGACGACTTGCAAATCCTTAGCAACCACCAAGTTGCAATCGGGCATTGTTGTAATATGGGTACCTCAAAGACACTGAGCTTCATCGGTTTGATTTTGCACTTTTATATATTAATAAATCATGTCTCTGTAAAAGTTCAGCAAATTTAAAGATGTGATATAGTTAGATTATATTGATCAGTTATCTTTCTTGATACGGGAAATTTTGAACGGGGTGCCTGCTCTAATTTGCTCACTCACTGTGCTTTATACGGAACGCATAATCCCCGTGAAATTATTCAAAAACATGACTTAGTGCGATTATTCCAGGAGTACCGGTTACCATGGTAATGTATTATGACGTGCGGACCTAAAGAAAAGGCCATAAGTGGACAAACAGAAGTTTTGAAGTCGGTTTTCACAGACGGTAGCCCAGACAGAAAAGGTCACATTTACATAATGTGCGGGGCGAACAATACAATGACGTCATGAGCTTCCCATGACGAACGAAACATTGAGAAAATGGCGGAACAAAATGGCGGAACAAACACACCAAGAGCACTAGTGCATATCCGAACAATTGAGCGCAATTTCTTAACATCCTTTGTCTGTGTTCAATCATTGCACAGCCGCAAATTATATGCTAAAAGAGTGAAATGTGGACGGTTCGAAATACTTAGAAATTACACACATTCGCGTATCTTCCCTTTGCAAAAAAGGATTCTAAATTTATATTCTAATATGTCACAAGGTCACATACTAGCAGTATGTTATAATTTGGTGGTAAAATCTCACAAGATGATCTGTTTGTAATACACGTTTTGAAGAGGTTTCATATATAATATTTGTCAGCAAATTGAAGATAGAACAGGTGAAATTCCTACCACAATAAGAATCACCCAGGAGATCATGTATGGAGATTATATATGGAAGTTTAACGCATTATACCTACATATTGTGTAAGATCATAACTCGACATAGAGTCCAATATCAGAATAAGATTGTAAAAGGGTGACGTTTCATCAAATTTGTTACAACTTATAATTTTACCATGGAATGCTAACACTCTCAGAATTAAAGTGTTATTTTTGAGGTATTACATCATGTCCTTCATTTAACAATTCAATATTATTAACCTTTTACGTCTCTAGATTTTGATAATCATCTCGCAGGGCAAAAAGCAAACAAACCACGTGTGGTGTCCCATGACTTGTTTCAGTACTGACACGTTTTGCTGCACGCGATAGACAAACAATATAGTGATGTCCTTGCCGATAGGGGTTAGGTTTTAAATTAGCTAAGGTATGTCATTGGATAGTCATGGTGCCATTCGGATAGTAGTTCACTCCGACGTTTATTATACACTACATACCGTCGCTTCTCGCTCCGACGTTTACTGTACACTATATACAGTCGCTTCTCTGCTATTCTAGTAACAGAAGCGAACATAGGAGCGAACTACTACAAGAATGGTACCCAGGCTAGTCCACCAATGGATAGATAGAGAGTGCGAAATTGAAGTTGTCACATCTAATACATAAAGATACGTTTGTTCAAATAAAAACCAAGGTCCAGTTTTGGGATGACAGTTCGCTTTTGTTTTAGCACTTATTTTTAATAAAGCTAAAGTAGTCAAGCTTTGGGTAATATTATTACATCACATATTCAACCTACTCTGAGTGTTTAAGTAACACACATATAGCAACAATGAATTATGTATACGGATCCGTTCAAACGAAGCCTTTCTTTGCTGGGTTTAAAAATAGCAACTTTTGTTGTCTCGGAAATAGAACGTGTTGTGGAGGCGACAATAGGAGTTGGCTGTTGCTGACCTTTGGTGGATGAATGGTGGGGTGGTCTGTCTCCAGGGTGGGCAGTCCGGCCGGCCAGCTATGTAGGCGGGATGTTTGTACTGCAAACGGCTCAGCCTTGGTCACTCTAGCTCTTATATGATGTTGTGGGAAGGATGATATTATCACTATATCTATCGCGTTACTATGTCACCATCTTCAACAATTATCATTCACTTCACTATAATGTTATTATCTGTAACTACTTACGGTAATTGTTACTTATTTCTTTAATTTGATATGACTTGCTTTGATGAGGGAGAACCAGAGTAAGTCCCATTGTTTTTTCTCCCCATGTGCATAGCATGTCTCCTTCTTCATCTTTACTTTACGTTTGTTTTTAATGTGCAAATGAATGAATGAAAATTTAATTTATTTATTCGTTATCATTCCTTCATATTACATGTACTTGCGATTAGCATTCGTGCTTATAGTCTGGCAAATAAACTAAACGAGTTTACCATTGTCTCGTGCGTCTGACGGTGTTGCTTTTATTTATTCGATCTACTCTCCCCCTATTTCTGGTGGGAGAGTCTTGTAGGGAGACCAAGACGTGAGGTAAATTGCAGTAAGGACCCGGTCACGTAGGCCGTGCGATCGACATACGGTCGTCATACGATCTCTAGCTCATGGTATAGAACTGTAGTTATATAGATGCCATACTTTGTACCTTGTACAATTGTTGTGCAATAAAGTTATCATTATTATGTATTCTTGGGATGGTTGTGCATGTGCCCTGTACTATTTAGCTGTCTTGTTATTGAGAAGGTTGCCTAAGCTCGTTGGAAGTGGCATGGTTCTGCTACAGCCTGCCTAGAAAAGTCTACGACGTGAAAACTTCCTAAGACGACTGATAACAAAAGTGAGCGCACCGGAGAACGGCTAAACGATGTTAATTATATCCACGTTACATCTTACCGGATCCTTCTAGTCATTGCAGTTAAACTGTTTTCTGCTTGACACGGGAGACCTTTAACAATCTTACAGAAAACCCCTATCTCCTCACCTATAGGGATATTATGCTAATCTCCAAGCAGATCCTATGGTAGCATCAAAAGCTGGTAGAGGAGTGAAGCCAGCTTGGCAGTGTGTTTTGCTACATGGCACCTCTTGGCTGACTACACCCCTTGGCCAGTATGGTACTACCTTATGCCATTGTAGGATCTGCTTGGAGATTAATAGTATGCATCTTCCTTTTATTTTGTATCTACACTATTTTTTAAAGTAAAATTTGACTAAACAAATATTACTCTAAGCCCGATTGAGTGTAGTACAATGTATATAACATCACAAGGCCATCCTCGTTTTGTCTAAGACCAGTGTAAGCCTCTGGCGTGATGTTTTCCCCAAACTCAGAACAGTACTAGTGTTTTCATACACCTTTTGTTAAGCCAAGCCGTTGCGTAGGTAATGAAACTGAACAGGAATTGCCATTCACACTACTCAATTCAAAGGGAGGTGCCCAAAATACACATTTGGGTTAACGTATTAAAACGCAGTAGGGAGTGCCGATAGACAATGGTCTTATCTTCATGCAAGGTGACGCCTTAAGAAAGCTGTCTATCAAGACACTAGTCACACCTGTGTATGGGGGCTATCACCTGCCTAGTATTGCCTGAGGGACCTCAGACATCAGAAGATATATCATTATTATCAAAGAAATGAGGCCAAGCAATTACGACAAGTTATCTCCACTTTAATGGAAATCAGTAGAGAGTGTGCTTTTCCCTCTCTATCTTCTGTATGATACAAATGATATAGAACTGACACAAAGTTGTATGCGTCGCTAAAATAACATCAGTTATTATTTTCTTATAAAAAGAACATAAACAAAATAGGAAGCCCTTAACGATGGGTCAAATATTTACCGTATATACAACATTGTCTGACGCTGGTCTCAAGTAACCTTGTGTAGAAAATGAGGGTTAATCAGTGACAAAATGCGTTAACTTTGTATAAAACAGGTTAACTGTCAGAAGATTCGGTCAATAGCTTCTATATTACAATCTACCACAAGTCTGCATGAAGTCATTATGCAATCTATCATTATATAAATTAGGTCAATTTGGGCGTAACCAAAGATTCGTATTTCGGTTCCTTCAATAGAAACATTGCCACCAGCATAAATGCAGATTGTAAGATTTAGGATTAAAGCATTGACGAAAGGTAAAACAACGCATTCACAATGTTGATAAGGATGTAAAAACATGCCAATGGAGCATATAAAAGATACAGCCTAACCAGTAGAGGTCAAAGGTCAGGGCGTTACCTGATAACCCATTCACAATCGCATAAGATAGCTCCACCCTGTATTCAAACAAAACCTTGATACAGTCATTGCTGTTTGGACTATTTGTCAGAGACCAGTTGAGATCCAACACCGAATTCTCCCGACATGCGACATCATCTCGAATGACACCAAAACTATATGCATAATTAACGAGTTACTACATATTATAAAGCCACCATCTTTGATGTAACACAGGGAAATATTAGGCCGCATAAGATCTGTTAAAAAAAGCCGCAAAATAATATCAAATATCTACAAGTCACCAACAATACATATCTAAAAAAATAGGATTTAAAAGGTATGCACTTGATATGTAGTTAAGTGTAAGACAGAAGATATGTTTTCCGTATATTTAACACTGAGGTAATTGTTTGATCACATGAAACTTCATGTGCGAATATGGCGGGGTGTAGAGTTTGTTGTTGTATATTCAGTACAGCATACTTTTCCCCGTATCTACCCTTGTCTCCCAGAATGATTTAGAGCCTACCAGATTATACAAGTTCTTAACGTCCCCGGATCCTTTGGAGTCGTAGTGGTTGTTGAGGACACCGTTGGGTTTTCCGCGCGAGCCTTGTTCATTGTCATTTAGCGCTTGAGAATACCTCACAGGTGCCTCGTTTTCTTTCACCACGATAGAGGTGTATCCATCGTCCTCGGAATCGTGTCGTTTTCTCTCGGACCCTGTCGGCTGTTGTCGGGCTCTCTGGACGTCTGCTCGGGAAACGTCGGCTGCGTCGCCTCGGAGCGCTTTGGGTTGATACTGCGAGAACTTCGCTCCCGACTCTGGGGACATCCCCGGGGGAGGGGTCTTACCGAAGATGTTTGTCCATCTCGGTATGTCCTGGCTACCTCGCCCGGAAGTCGGGCTAATATAAGCCGTGGAAAAGTCTGGCCAGTTTTCCTTATTCGAGGCATCGCGACCTTTTTCTGGCACGTTTTCTTCAGAATTGTCGCGTTCGTGTTTCAGTTTTTGGTCGTCGTCGCTGAAGATGTCATAATCTATGCCATCGAAGACGTCGTCGATGAATGCGTCCGTATCTACGATACCAGAAAAGTCAATCTCTCCGTTTTGCTGTGGCTTGGGTTTTTCCCGTGGTCGTTCCGGGGCTGGTTGTGGGGGAGGGGGAGGGACAGAGTGTATCTCTAAGGTTGGCTGTGGACTTGGTTTCTTTGGGGGTTGTCTCCGCTCGTCCGAGAGACTTTTCTCTGTCGAGGTCCGTTTCTTGGGAATCTGAGCTTCCTTCTTTGTAGGTTCGGGTGACGCCTTTTTCTCCAGTGCTACAGTGAACGGTGTAGGCTGTAGTAGCTGGGAGAGGGGGCGTTTCTGCACAGGAGATGGAGGTTTTAACTCTCTCTCCTCACTCTGAGTCCGCTGTTTTCTAAGGTATCTCCGTCCGGATCGCCCTCTGTCTTCTGATTGTATGCTGACGTCATCAAGGGTCTCCACACTGTAACTTAGTTCCGGATTTCTGTACACAAAACGATCACCTCGAGGCGTGTACAAGTCTTCGTGCTTCTTCTTTTCCTTTTCCTTCTTCTTTTTCTCCTTCTCGTCTCTCTTTTCCCGCTTCTTCCACGGAGCTTTGTCGGGCAGAGAAAACGAGCTTCTCCTGGGGGAGTTCTTGGTGCTGTCGTGGTCTGGCGGCGTGTACACCACCTCACGCGAACCCCTCTCCGACCCTCTTTTCGATCTTCGAAAGAAACTACCAAAGCCAGACCCTTCTTTCTCAGAATCTTTCCGTTTTTGCTGTGGGTACACGGGCGTAGCAGAGTACCTATTGCTTCCCCCTCGATAAAACAACCCTTCACCCAAAGGTTCGCTACGGTAGTCGCCATTGACGTACACAGACTCGGAATTGCTCCTCTGATACCTACGTTGGCCCCTATCCACTGAGCTGTACTGCTGTGGTTGATCTTGGAAGGACGGGTTCCGTCGGACATTTCTCTCGAACCCTCTCGGCTCGGCTGGCCTGACAGTCTGCGTTTGCCACACTTCGTACGCTTCCTTAAACGCTTTGTTTAACCACAGAGCTAGCGCGGTAGAATGAGCAGACTTATGGCACACAAACGACATACATTCGAAGGGGTTACCCCGACCTGTCCCTTTGACAACGATAGAAAACACCTCCTTGTGTATCCTGTCGGCTGCCCCGTACAGACAGTCGTGTATGGGCACGAAGTTGACCGGGATGGCGCCCCTTCCTCCCCGAGGTTGACCCACCCTGATGCCCTGGGCGGAGATAAACAGTGTCGTTTTTGGCAGATGTTTCCTGGCGGCTTGTCGGAAAAGCGAGTCCACGATCGGCGACACGTAGTCCCGGCCCGCCGCCGCCACAGGCCCGCGGCCCAGGTACCGCACGTGAAAAATCGGGCAGATGGCATCGTCTGTGGTGTCCGTGGCGTACCCAGATATTCTCCTAGTCGGCGAGTACGCCATGTTTGTCTCTTCTGAAAATCCTTCTTGGTTGCGCAAAAACCCGTTGGTCCGGTGGGTGTAATGAGGCGGCATCTAGGTGCGTAGTGCGATAGGAATGGAATGCGAAAAAACGCAGCTCCGTTTGTTAGTGGCTGACTCGCGTCCCTTTGGCCCCTTCTTCGCGCAGGCTCCGCCCACCGAGCACAAAAGAAAAAGGGCGACAAAGACAATAACATACATCATCCAATCATGTTTTAAAGCGATGAATATTAATGACGTCAGCAGAATGAAGAAAAACCAGCCGGTCCGTGCCTTGGGGTCATCTCTCTCAGCCTAGATACGTGCATATGGTATCACAGGAAGGCGCATATATTACTACACAGGTGTACACATGTGTCGTCTGCTGTGACGTTATTTTTAACTTATTGAAATATACGACCCTACCGACAACAGCTGGACATATTTTCGTACATTTATGACAAAATCGATAACATTCTCAGTCACAAGTAAGGATGGGATATGGCTAAAATGATGTTATAACCTTCTCTATGATAATGTCTCTCATTTTGGCGCCATTTTTTTCTGTCCGTCGCTCCAGGCGGAATAGCTAGCCACGCGATTAGTTGTAGCAGATGTGAAGGCATGTACGTGTAAACACCTTTCAGGTCGCATTTGCCTGTCACAAAAGCCAATATGTTAGAGTCTACCATTTGCACGCACGCTCTGAGCCCTGTATAATAGCGCAGGGCTTCTACTGGATAAATCAGACAGCCCCGAGCTGCCTTTATTATCGGGCTCCCATCCAAGAGGCGCGTTACGGGTGATGCTTACATTAACCTATTTTGTAACCCGCTCTTTGACTACCAACATGACATAACATACCAGCTGACTGAAGAAAAGCACTCAAACTATATCTGTATGTAAATGGCGGCATGTTTACCGGAGATTCAGGCCTTATCAGTAAAGGTGAGAAAAATGTAAACAAACGGAAGCGATGTTTAGACAGTTCTGAAGGACGCCCCGGGCAAGAGTTGTCGGGATAATTGTCATTCCTAACAGGTAACCGTCCCACCTGCACGCAGGTAATCACAGAAGTACCATTCTTCTTGCCTTAACCACGGTTTTTAGACGAACTTAAGTGTGATATGCGAAGCACGTCTAGTCGAAACTCGTTCTCCAAAATGTTCCCTGAGGTGAAAGGGGGAATAATTCAATGGTTCGATTTGAGAGCATTAAATCTGAAGTGATTTCTGTGGCACACTTTCAATTGTTACACAACACTCGGTCTCCTCTTGACAAAAAACGCCAAGAAATCTGGTGCAAAAGGAAAAAAAAGTGTCATGATTGCGTTTCTCTTTAGTATTAGGAGATTAAATTATATCCTCCAATATTATTTTACCAAGAGGTAGTTTTTAATCAAAAACAGCGACATAAGAGACAATAAAAAGCATCAGCAAGATACTTTCAGTAAACATCTGTTCGAAGATAACACTAAATCTAGAGTGACTCAGTGTGACATCTGTTTTGTACGACACTTTTAAGCTCATTACAACTGTATCCAAGGTCAAGAACGTTTCTTTGTTCTTTTGTAAAGATCTTTGAAGTAAACACTTTACGCTCTGTTGACAATGTCAACTAAATGTTTGCAAAAGTAAATCTCTCTTTCAATAATGTTTACTAGTAAAAGGTACCTATTAGAGCGGAGTAGACTACCCAATGTATTCTGTTTCATCATTTCATATATAGATCTTCTACTTCAATGATCAAAAGATGAAAGTTGAATCTCAAGTGATTTTACAGACTCTGCTTAATCATGAAATTGAAGATCATACTTCTGTGAAACAATTTATGAATTACAATTATGAGAATAGCCGAGAACAACATTGAAGCATACACATCATGTAATAATTGTTTTCACAGATACGAACTAGGTAGAGTTCAGGAAACTAAATCAAAACTTATAGTTATAAGAATCTTGACCGACAGCTGCCCTATGTTCCAGAGAACGAGTTTGGTCCATGCCACAATCCCTGCCTTTCTCTTTGTGTTGTTGCACCTGTCCGAGTCAATGACAGGTATGCATCTTCTTAACTCCTCTTCAATGGACAATGCTTTGTTGTGTACATAGTGATTTTTTTTTCATTGAGATACTTGCAGATTGCACATTGGACTTTCCTTCATGACACATTGGATTACACATAATAAATTTTCCGTGGATGCATTTTCAGCTAGACTGCTTTAGTTAAATGCAATGTTTTGCCTTAATGCAATGTTTTTCCTATGAGGAATTCTAAATACAGTCTTTGGATGGCTGACTGTATAATAACAAATTTTGACATTTGCAACTTGACAGAAGCGCCTTAGAAGACCAATTGTAAGAAAATGAGGCTGTAATTTACTGTCAAAATTGTTAACGTGAATGCAACGAAACTACCTACTTAGGTATATAATTAGCACAAATCTTTCACAGCTGTCAGGTGATGAACATAATGTGCCCTGAGAAGATAACTTGGGCTTCCAGTCTGACAGCGAAGTAACATATTACATCGATGAAGGTTAGACATCGAGGTAATAGGCCAAAAGGCAGTTACTCAAGCAACTGAATATGATTTTGGACACGGTCAGACGTTTCAGATAACGTCCGGTATCAGAAGTTTTCATAGCAGGCTCTCTGGGGCGTTTTTTGGCTCATAATATACTTTTGGTGGTCTTTTTTTGTACTACGGGGACAGTTATCAGCAACCCAGTACAAAAAGAAATGAGCCAAAAAAGGCCCCAGAGAGCCTGCTATATAGGCTACGTTATCAGTGCCTTAAGGAAGCCAAATGACGAAAGACAACGGATGATATCTCTGAAACGCCTGACCGTTTCAAAATCATATCCAGTTGCTTGAGTAACTACTTTCGGGCGTATCTTATTACCTGGATGTTTAACCTTCATCGACGTAATATATTACTTTGCTGGAAGACTGGAAGCTCAAGTCATCTTCTCAGGGCACAAATGTTCATACCCTGACAGTTGTGAAAGATGTGTGCTTGAGTAGCTTTTTTTTTTTGAGTGACATATTCGTGCGCAGTGTGGATCAGGGAACCGTGCAGAGAGCACCACGGGAAATGGAGTGAGATCAATCACGGATCAGGAGAGAATCTGTGGTTACACCGATACACGCAATCTACGGCACAACAGGGCAGACAACGTGATGATCTGACGGGACGTGGGTGCTGTGAGCTCTCATCATGTGAGGACACTCAAGGTGGTATCTCACTGCACTTGGAGCACTGGTGCGGCACTGCGGGGTTCGTTCACAGCGGCACTGTTGTGTTATTTTGTGTTATGTGGGACATTTCATTTTCAACTGTTTTCAAAAAAGAAGTCAAACCCAGCAATAGTAATGTAGTTCTTAGAACCGTATTCAATTTTCTGTATTTACATACAATCAGTTAATCTTTGTATGTTCGAATTTAGATTATTTACCCGTTTTCAATCAGTTGATGTATTTGATTTTGTTACTTGCAATTAGCCCCATGGGCATGAATTTGCAATAAACATTCATTTTCGCCGATTAAAAAAAATCAAGCATGACTTAGAAGCCAACAAAATACACACAACGTAAGAAAACTCGCTCTTTATCTCTGAAATTCGCGTTGAGTAATGTTTCGAACCCCGCAGTGCTGCACCGGTGACCCAAGTGCAGTGAGATACCACCTGTAAGCTCGCGTGTCGTTACGGATCGTTTGTCATTGCTGAGCCGCCATCTTAATGACGTCATCGGTCTCATCAGACAAACGTCGTCAAGGGAGATGGGATCTCTTAATTATAGAGCACGATTCCATCTGTCGTCGATTATTTCTCTGTAATGTGCTCATAAATAGCCTGTTACTCATAAGAACCGGTTCTTTTTCAGTAAGGGGAATTTAGCACTTGGATCTGCTTTGTCGTTTACCAATGAATCAAGAAAATGGATTACTACTGTGGCATGAAGTCTATCCAACTGAGATTTAAACACTATCATTGAACATTAACCCAAAACTAATTTGTTTCGTCAAATATGTATGGCTAACTATCAAGGATACAACAATAAGATATAGATGAACAATGCATTGGAATAAGACGCAAGGACAAAGAAGACTTCTTCATCATGGGAAATTTCAAACAACGAGACTTCCCAAAGGTCGATGATTTTGGACTTCTCAAAATCAAAGATTATGAGTGCTTCTAAGGTTAATGCTTGTCCCTAACTCACTTTTTTTTATGAACTCACAGTACACAAAGTGCATCAACGGCTATAGCGAGAAAATTGTAAAAGCGCCGTCATGTGATGACTTGGCAATCTGCAGGTCCTAGATGGGCACACATTACGGAGGCTGAATGGCCTTGATCTTTTGATTTCCTCTTAATGATATCCGTATAGAGTTCTACACTACCCTGCCGCGTGTTACCTCGTTTTTGGAAGACAATGGGACTAGTCGACTGCCAGACTCAAACGACTTTAAAACTTGACAAGACTCTCGAGCTTGGTAACGGCTCAGCTACGACCTCTAGCGACGACGTATAGCAGGACAACGAAGCTGTTATACCATGGACGTACGTGAAGGACATGTGTTCAAAGGGCACAGCCGCACAGGTATATCTTGTTTTGATTATCATATAAGCACTGACACGCCTGAACGTTTATATGGTATGACAGTGCAGTATTGTGGGGTTGCACATAAATCCATATTGAGAAATTGGTCAGTAACATATTATCTATGAACTGAGTACACCGAATAAAGGCTGACCAATTACGGTATTCTTACATAAAGATGAGGTGATATTAACACTGTTATTTAGATACAGTAGACAGTGTTAATTTCAGTTATTACTTAAATACATTTCATTGCCTACGTAGTCAATAAAAGACTAAGATACCGATCGCCATATATAGAATACACATTGAGGTTTCATCTCTACGAAGCTATTGAATTCTAGCCTCGTATACCAGGCTTTGTAGATCGGTGGTCTAATTGTAGAAATTGGACGAATAGAGTCATAGTACACTAGGGGAGTCGACCGGCCAGAACAATCATATCCTCACTACGAAATCGCAAGCTGTTCCCCAGCCGGCTATACTTCTCTGGTCGGCTTACCTCTATTTGTTCCATTTCTGTGGTTTTCCCAGCGACCTATGGAGTCTGGTAGAGTTTTATTGAATTTCATCCTGGGACCAAAGTGGCGAAAAGTGTCCCATCTCCCATTTATCGTTCATTCTTTCAGTGCGCGATGCATATAATCACACCCTATCACAGTGAACTTCTTGAGGCAAAAGCCATTTTCACTACAATTTCATCTTACTGGTTGCCTTTCAAAGTACAGTTAACACTTCATAAATGAACTAATGGATTTGAACAGAGTCAGTAGTTAACAATAATGACCAATGATTTAGAAACAACCCCATGGGTGGTCGAATGGAAAGCGTATTGCTTGTGATAGTATCAGAGCTAAATAAGATAAACGGTTGTCACAAGATCCATTGTACTGCAAGGCATTCTGAGAAATAATGGGGTATACCATTGTACGAAGGGTAATCGACTTCTATTGTTATGAAGATTAAAATCACACGATATACGACACGGAAGTTCGTAAATCAACATGAAATATCTTCAAACAAAAAGACACAATGGGCGCTGGCATACGTTTACTTAGAATTTATTACTCGTTTGACATGGAGACATAAGTAGCACTTCTTGTCATCTTTTTGTGAAAAATCGTTGTTGGGGACAACCGCATGTCATAATTTTGCAATCTGTCTATGACATTTATGGCAGCCAATTCCACTAAAGCGACGATGTCATTAACTTCAGTAAGCGTTGAAACCGCCCTAGCCTAAAAAGGGCCTCCATGAAAGCAGTGGTAGGGAGCTTACTCATTGTAAAAGAATACAGAAATAGATAAATGAATAAATTTTTGAGTACTTAATGAAGTTCTTTTTAACTCATTTTTTCAGTCATAAAGGCAATGGTTACATATCTAACGTAGCTAGGTCGCAGCGAGAGCGCAGCGAGATCGCCGTCTAGTGGAACTGGGACCTAATTACCTCACTGAGTACCGTTATTGGAAAATCTGACTTTGGCTTTTTAAACCATAAAAATTTGATTGATGTGTTGCGTGGCAAGCTTTACAAACCATGTCTAATTCAAACGTCTGTGATGAATAACGAATTGGTATAAACATATTTCTTTATTCCCAAGGCGCAAATAACTTAACGGACGGATCATTTGACATAAGTAGCTTGTCGTCCCATATGTAGATACTAGATACGTAAGAACATAATTCAAAGCGGTAATAACGTATGCAGTGGAGTCCTCATCCATAAATATACTTTTAGTACCTCTCTAAGCATCTCTTCATAAAGAGCACATGTTAGGTGAATGACAATTTTACTATAGATCAATGAATCCGGTATCGCGTGAACTAACGAGACGTTGAACACCTCACCTGCGTGTGCTCTGATACGTGCTCACCTGTCATTTGTTATTCATCATCCATTGTCTCTTACTATACATAAACCTACCCTGCCCTTGCAACAAACATAGAACTCATTAAACAGTTGATACGTGATACTACAACCAGCTATCTTCTGACTCCTCATCGCTGGCGTTCCCAGAGTCCGTCATCTCGGCTACCGCCACGGCCACGGGCAGCTTTCCCCGCGCGACCTCGGGATCGACCTCGGGGTTGACCTGGCCGGGCTTCGGCAGCTGCTGCTCCCTTCTCCCGAACATCTGGTCCTTCTCTCTCGCTCTGTCAGCGTCGTCTTCAAACCGCACCCGGTACTGCCTCCTCTGCGACCTCCGGGTGTTGTCAGGATTCAGAACGGGAGACCGCGTCACCGCGAAGGCCTCGGTGTTGTTGCCATGGGGCGGCTTTTGTTCCGGGCCATTGTCAAACTTGTCGACCTTTATCACGGTATGTCTGGCGGTATTTGAATCAAAATCGCCGCCCGCTCTCGTCTGCGCACGCCCGCTGTTTAACTTGTCTGCGGGTCTGCCCTCTACCTTTCTGATGATATCCGCGTGTAGAGTCGGCGGCCGGACCTGTTTGACTTGAGTTCTGGTCGGGCTGGAGCGAAGCTCGTGTCTTGGCGTGTTGTTTCTCCTTGTGTTAGCTTTAACCGGGCTCTTTTGTGGGCTGTTAGAATTTACTTGCTTAAACTCAATCTCGGAAAACGTCTTCTTAGAAATAGATGAGTACGGGCTTTCTGGCACAGTGGTCCAATGCGGCCGAATGTTCTCCAGGGAAGTTGCCTTAGCGGGGCCCCTGATGTGATGGCTTGTATTGTCCACAGCCTTGTGAGAAGACGAATGGGGGACGTCTCGCTTTGTCCCGACCGTCTCAAAGCCGACAAGCTGAAAGGTCCTGTTATTCTGGTACTTAACACGCTCCGGGGAACCCTGGGTATTGTCAGAAGGGCCCGGATGTAGGTCTTCGACACTCTTGGCCCTCCTCCAGTTATAGAAACGCGTTTTCTCCACTGTCACCTTCAAACCTTCGGGCGTGATAAACTCTGTTCTAGTCGGAGAAATAGGGAAGCTGCCGCCTTGGAGCTCAAATTGCTCCACTCTGTCTTGGTTCTCTCCCGGTGGCCTGCCGTACACGGCGTGAACCTTGTGGATCTCTTGTGGAGTACCCCTGGGTACCCCCGGGTTATAGTGATGAGGCTCTGTGGGATTAGACACGACCTTGGCTGATCTTTGGCGAATTCCTTGAGGAAAGTTGGGGCTCCTAGGCGACAGTTCCTGTTGCGATCCTCTGTTGGGGACTGAGCCCAGCATGGTGTCTTTGGCTCCGTTGTACTCATATTTCACCCATGTGTGCTCGGGAATGTTATCCAGGGATGCTGACTTCATGAAGGGTATACGGGAACGTAACGGGTTACGAACACTTCTCAGGCTGTCCATGGGTCCTGTTTGGGACGGGTTAGTGGCAGGATGGGCGAGGGTTCTCGGAGCAGAGGAGGGTCGCACTGTCGCATCTTGAAATCACTGCTTTCAAACAAGATGGTTCGTA
>NC_049989.1:10034742-10088755 GCF_000003815.2 Branchiostoma floridae | reverse complement strand
GTCTCGACGCTTCCTTGACGCGATCGTCAGCCAGAAGGTCATGACCCTGGCCAGCTCGTGAGAGTCACAGAAGAAGGCATGACACTGCAGCAGCCCCTCCATCCGGGCGTTCCGAACCACCACGCCGAACACGTTAGGGTGGATCCTGTCAGACGCCCCGTACGTGACAGTGTGGATGGGGAACACTGCCTGCTTGCTCCGCTGGAAGGGCCCGCGCTCTTGTTTCAGCTTCACCCCGTGGCTACACACGCTCACGGTCAAGGGCTCGAGCTTGCGGCCAACACCCTCCTCGAACAACATGTCCACAGGCTCCTCTATGGCGCCCCTGCCGACCTCTCCGTTAGCCGGCATGACGCCCAGGTAGTGCACGTCGAACACGGGGCACACGTGCGTTCCCTCCGAGCAGCGGTGGCGCTTCCAGCGGTAGTTGCCGTACAGCCGTGTCCCCATCGCCATACCTGCTTCTCCATCAATCTGCCGGGTGCGTGACACACTCCCCTGCACGGCGCAGCTGCCCCGACCCAGGCACTGCTCAAATAGGGTAGGCGTGGCCGGGGGTCCACAGGCTTTGATTGTCTAGTGTTGAAAAATTCATTTTTCTTATGAGTTTTGATCAGACGATATTATACCAACACATCTCTAGCTACATATTTAACATTACTAAGAAACGAGAAGAAGTCGAACAAATGTATTAGACTAGATTTAGAATCTATGTTTTAGATTAGTATTAGAAACCATGTCTACTGTATTACTACCCTTTGTATCAATATGCCTGTACTTAGCCCGATAGGGCATGAATGTGCAATAAAGGCTATTACTCTTTATCCGTACCACTATAGAAAACTCCTTACTTCTTCTACAACGTTCTACAACATCTTCTCAGACCAGCAAAACACCGTTCTCTGTCCGCATGAGGACGATTCGACCCTTTACCACGACACGTAATGAATAGTGAGACAAGGACTGTCGCAGAGGGAATACATTCGGGATAGTCATTGACTGGATTCGACCAATCAGCAACGAGTATCTGCCAGTTTGCACGCAAAGGAGGACATCTGTGCTTAACCAGTCTGAGCACGGATAGACGTACTCAGAACAAAACACATCAACCAGATTTCAAAGGATTTTCAAGCTATTGATAGCCAAAACGTGCTCACATAGGCCCAGTATGGCACCATTGACAAGCAATTGCTCAACATGATAGCATATAATTTCGGACATGATGCAGCAATAGGTGTGGCCTATTGTTTGGGTAAAGAGCTCTGACATCCAATTAAAGGCCAGACAAAGACAGATTTAAACCGGGAAGATGTTACTTGTGTTGCGATCATTGTTGTTGTAACGCTCTTTAAATCTTCCAACCACGGGGTGCGCCAAAACAGGAGGACCGGCTTGTTTTCTGAACAGTGTACATCATTCAGCTTGGAAACTTCTGTCACTCTTTTGGCTTCGTTTCATGTACTCTAGAGAAAAGCTATACAGGTTACAGAGAATAATTTGAAGATGCAACACGTAGTGTATTTTTGCAAGGCTCGAATACACGTCGATATGTTACAAATAGTAGGCGTACCACAAATGTCACAATCATATGACACAATCACAAAATGACACAATTATGTATAGCATGTTATGGAAAAGTTACTATATCTTACACCTTCGAAGCAATCACACTTTTAAATACGTAATTATAATATAACAAGAAACGTTACTGTAAAAACATATGCTTATTTTTTTAAATAAAGATTTCAAGAGAATGATTATGACATACTTAACAAGCACAAACACAAGTAACAACGGGCAGGTTTCTGCGAAGCAACACGCACGTGAAACATGTCTGGAAGACCCGAAATTCCTCTCTAAATACTTGAGTGTTTATCTTTACCCAATGAAGCGATGAAATGCCGATCATATCGCCCAGTCTTGAGGCTACAATCGTACCGTTCTCACGATGGGTATCTCCTATCTGAGCCCTTTAATACGTTCCAATGTAATCCGGAAATTATCCCCTATACGGGCCAAATATTCGTGCAGCGATCTGACATCTCTGTGTGTAATCTTTCAATACTTACGCCTGTCATGAGACAATGGATTTAACAACTACGACAGAGAATAGGTCATTAAAAATTGAAATGTACTTCTTTTCAGCTGCTGTCTTTGGTGCTAGTTGTGGTATTCATTCTAAGACTTGCCTCAACAACTACAATAGGCTGTCAGGATCAAAAAGGTATTTTATTTTAGAACAAGGTACAATTCGTAATTGCCATCTACAATCACGTAATCAGTACCTTTCTTAAAGCGCCTGCGCTGTCAAGGAAGCGACTACTTAAAGGCCAGTGTACATACCTTCACATGAGAGTGGTTCCTTAGAGACCATTATCCTTACTTGACCTATATAGACATACAACAGCGATATTATTTTGGGACATTTAGGTTCCTCCTACCCCCGACTCGTGTGTCATGGCGGGTGCGTCATGCGACTCATGCCCGAACATGCCCATATGGCCTGTCACTGCCACTAGCCACAGCTAGGTACTCATTTTCACCTGACTTAAGTGAGGAAAGCCGTGTCAAGTGCCTTTTCCAAGGCCAAGGGCACAAGATCGGTGACACAGCAGCCGGATTCGAACTCAAGATCTCTTGGGCATGAGAGCAACGTGCTGCCGATTGCGCCACGCGATCCCTGGTAATATAATTTAGAAATAAAAACGACTACGCTAAGGCAATGATTCAATAATGTCCGTTGTGCCTATCTAAGTTCACCTTGGAAACTGGCCAATTAAACAGGCACAGCAAGCCAAAGGCATTCTGCCTAACTCCGCAAAAGCCATATGATATATCCGTACATGATAAACAGGACACGTACGCTACAAACGCTGTACCGGGCTTGGCCAGTTACAGACACGACAATTCCCATACAGTCGGTTAGGCAAGGTTCAAAACTCACCAGCTGTCATCAGCGAAGCTGTTAAAGGAGGCAAATTATGTAACTTGTTGCGCGTGTAGCTGATATGTTACTGTCATATATATAGAGAGAGAGCATTTAGAATTGAGCAATATGTTCTTCTAAGGTGTGTTCTGATGACGTTTGCGCAGCTTGAACAACATAACAAGTCAATTGTACATTTACAATGGGGGGGGGGGCACTTTGGACCTGGGCCAAGCTAACTGTCCTATGCATCTTTCCAACCTCCGGGCACACGAGATTCCGCCTCACACCCTGACATTGTAGCAACTTCGGATGGTTGCAGAGATACACCAAACAAACACACATACATACAACGTTTTTCAATCTAAAAATAAGTATCTGCATCGGCATATACAGATAGGTTCGCATTTTTGTGTAATGCATTTTTGGGGAAAACTGTACGTTTATATGTTGTTATATCTTTGTAATACTTTAATACTTATATAAATTTTCGGAGTGCATGACTTTCTTGTAACGATTGGGAGAATTCTAAGATTTTGCCCTCAGTATTGAGCTATTAGATATAGTATCGAAGCGCCGATAAGTATTTACTGCAGCTTTGGAAGTGTACTAGAAATCCGGAAACAAGATGGCGTCCGGAAGCTGTCAGAATCCCAAAATGGCGGTGCCCGTCAATGGTAACGAATTTAAAACAGATTTGGTTATCTCTAATATGTCATTAACTTGTCATTTGCATTGGGGTGCCTAGCAAGGAAAACGTAACCAATTCAACTTATAACAAATTTTCAATTGGTTTTGTTTTTCAAATTGTGGTGATTGTTTTAATCGCACGCCCTCTCATGATATCTTGGAGGTTACAGTAATTTATCACTGTCAAACTTTTTCTTCCTAAATAAACTGACGCTGTAAAAAGTGTAAGTAACCTATAACACTAATTTATCATTTAATCGCACACCTTCTTTGTATCTTGGAAGTGACACTGATAGTAGTTTGTCACTGTCAAACTTCGTTCTTCATAAGTAAACTGACGCTGTACTAAGTGTGATAAACCTATAACACTAATTTATCATTTAATCGCACACCTTCTCAGTATCTTGGAGGTTACAGTAATTTGTCACTGTCAAACTTTTCCTTCCTACGTAAACTGACGCTGTAAAAAGTGTAAGTAACCTATAACACTGATTTATCATTTAATCGCACACATTCTCAGTAGATCTATCTTGGAAGTCATAGTAATTTGTCACTTTCAAACTTCGTTCTTCATAAGTAAACTGACGCTGTAATAAGTGTGATAAACCTATAGCACTAATTTATCATTTAATCGCACACCTTCTCGGTATCTTGGAAGTGATAGTAATTTGTCACTGTCAAGCTTCGCTCTTCCTAAGTAAACTGAAGCAGTAAGAAGTGTAAGTAACCTACAACACTAATAATAATTAATCTATCATTTAATCGCACACCTTCGTTCTCGGTATCTTGGAAGTGACAGTAATTTGTCACTGTCAAGCTTCGCTCTTCCTATGTAAACCAACACTGTAAGAAGTGTGGGTAACCTGTAATAGTAATTTATCATGATGACAGCTGAATAGAGGGTGGAACAAATTAAGTATCCAAATTGAGGACGGTTTCCTGACGCAGGGTGAGGTTAATGTCCGGTTGTGTTTTGGGCGGTGACTAAATACCTTTGATCCTATCTTGTCTATACATAGCGCATGTTTTTGTCCCACAACAAAGGGCATATAAAAAAGCCATTACGTGCACCAGATACCAAAATGATGAGGAAAAATCCGTTTTATTCCTCTTTTTTTTCTACTTAATAAAAAAAGTGGAGTGTTGAATTTTATAAAAAAATCAAGCCATCTTGGATTGATGTACACATTTTGAAGACAGTCATTTGGCAAAAAACACAATTTGTGCGGGTAACTGACTGTATTCTAACCTAGTTTATGCAGGCACCGATTTGGTGTGTACATGTGAAGCGATAAAGGATGAAGATATATACATAGACAGCCTTGGTTCTGTCTGGTACACGAGATTAAATTGTGTTCTGTTAATGGTTTTATGACTTATCAATCTCATTTAAAACACTGAACCATCAGTGATTCCAAACTGTGTCCGTGTAATTAGTGACCACTGACCACACAAGATGACCAGTCGGTGAGCCAACACCCTACAGACTGTCTAATGTCAAATAGGTTTTCGTAAAGGTCTCTCTATAATTATATCGTAAACAAGTTCTAAAGAATGAAATAATTATAAAATATGTTCAACTTGCCATTTCTAAGATTCAGAAATCATTAGATAAGTGAAACCATAAAAAATTAAAGGATGTGAAAGATAAAAAAAATTATTGTTTGGAACACAATGTTCTGTGTTCAGTCATTTGTTTATCTCTATTTATAAAAAAAACGAAGGAACTTTTTTCGCACGCTCTTATCAATTTTGGGTTGTACAGAGGATGTCATCCGCATAATCAAAAAATTAGCATGGTGTTATTACTCAGATAGCAACATTTTGTCATTCTTTTAACAAAAGCATCTATTGCATGTCTATAAATTCTAAATACAGTATACTTTCATCTTTCGCTTAATAGTTGATATTTGAAAACAATACAACCATGATGCATGCAGGGGTAGTCTGAATATATTTTAATTATGGTCAATGTACACCAGTAAAATGTATGTCAATTCACATACCTTTACTATCATGTATATCTGTACAATATGGATAAACTGGATAGCCAGATTTTTGCTTAAAATATATGTATCTATATACAATATGATACAAGTAAAATGTAGTTAATATGTACGCTATGCCGCAATCGTCCGTGCCTTTGAAGAAACATAATAGACCGATTCCAATTTGATTTTCCTATGATTGATTGTGGGACCGCAAATAGGTAACATGAAACTCATGAAAACATATCATCTATGGATATATGATTTTCTGTCCCCTTAAATGTGTTTGTAGTTAAGCAAGTCAAAACGTGCTTTACAACAAAGGCACGTGGATTATATGACACTAGTGTGCATTATTAGCAGAATTATAAGCACCCACAAGTTTCGCAGAATTAGCCCATATCAAAATTCCATAATATCTACAGTGAATTTTGTTACACATGTATATCTCAAGCGGATCGCGGACGACCCCTTTTCTGGTAACATCTTCATCACATGTCCGTATTATATATATATATACAAAGGACTATACTGTCAATCACAGCCAATTTGGGACATTGTATCCTTCAAATACGATAATATGATCGCCGTGTCACTTCTTATTATTCATGAAATATTTTTACATCATACAGATAAAATCGTATTGACAACAATTCCAACAAAGGAAGTAATCATTTTTACCATCTCCGTAGAGCAAATTAAGATCTACAACAGCAAACATGTTAAAGACTAACGCATTACAGTGCATAAGGAAGACTAACAACTAAGATATTAGGTATTATATAAGTATATCTTTGGCACGACGTAAGGGGGGGGGGGGGTAGTTAGTTAGTTTCAGCTGGCGCCACTATTGTATCCTACCATTTGAGAACACGCCATTATTATGGCTCTTACATAACCAAGGAGCTTTTATAATAGGTTGTTAACACATTTTCAGGGATTTTCAGCTTATTTCGTTCTCTTTAAAAGTCAAAAGAAGCATTTAGCCACGTATTTTCACCGATACTCTCTCGTTAATTGGCTTATTTTAGTCGTGTAGGCTAAATCTAGTACAATTATCTATAACCTCGCCATTCAAATTGGAGGTCCTTAACCTCTCCTGACATTTCATGTAACGTCAACAAAAAGAACACATTCCTTTGACATCAATCCAAACTTTTTCCGTGAATCGTTACTTCTGACGACGTACTTGGAAGGTCTGGCTTTTGTCAAGTGTGTTATGGATTAAATCATTTTTGCCTTACACGCGATAATGACTGTCGCGACCTGGACTTAAACCACAGAGACTCTGACAACTCATTGACCGGAATGTACGATAATTGGTTAAACAAACAGAAAAAAAATCTGTACGGAATCTGGTTATTTCACTCGACATTCAACAGTGAATCTTAACTTGGACGGTTACGTTGGTGGTGTCGTTTATAAACAGCGATTTTTTGTGGATACTTTGCGAGCCATGTGTTTGGAAAACGTGCGAATTGTAACAAAAATACACAACAAAGGTTGAAGAGAATCCGGTGATTTTACCTCCAATTTAACAGCGGACAGTTGGCGCGATTTGATCGGGTGGCAACGTCTTTGAAGAGCGGCATTTTCTAATGGCAAGGTGGAACGACCTGTTCGGTATTGTTTGTGTCATTCTTTTGGGGGCGAGCAGGTCATCACGGGCTTTGTTGTCATACCTTCCAGGCAATACGTGGCTTGTTTGGGGACATCTGTAACGCTTGGTTTAGCACAGCAAGAGAAAGAATGCTCTGTACCTACTCTAGCCTATCAGAATTAACAACCCCTGTCAAACTATCATGGCGAACATAAAGTGTAAGGCTTTACAGTACAGGTATGAGCCTTTTCTGGTTCATTGGGCGTTGCGATGTGCAACAAGTCTCTTCAAGACATTCTTGTTCTGGTTGGTTACCTTGAACATAAACAATGGACTTGTTGCATTTGTAAGAAAAGCCTCAAACAACCAAACAAATGGAGAAAAACGGTGTATTTTGTAATCAAACAGTTACTGTTTGAACCCACGCGAATAGAAATATTGACATTCTGACTATGATATGTTCCGTATTTATCGGTGACAACTCTGATAGCACCTAGTGGATAATATTTTCATATACATTACATTGTCTGGCAGACATAAGATTAAGAGAATGCACTGAACAAATAACATATTTAAAGCTATACACAATATCACAAATCACAACACTGTTATTAAGCAAACTTAGTAAGTCCAATAGGAGTGCAACAGGTAACCATTGGTACTGATGTCTACTGTAAAATCTACATTTAATTTGCTGCTTCACTTACCAGTGTGGTAGGTATTCTAAGTACACAGGAAATGGCGTTTAAACGTCGTTTGTTTTGACCTCGTCCTGAAATAGTCCTAGTCCTTGTCCTTGTCTCATAATCACGTGTCTTTCCATATATCTCTGGTAATTTTTGACAGCTGGTATATCTGAAAATGTAAAAAATTTAAATCTCTGTTTACAGTCGTTCATCAAACACAACGGATTTTGCTTCAGTGTCGGAGAAGGTGACGCGGAAGGACTTCGGCAAGGTCCCACCGAGTAGTCCTTTTCGCTTGGCTTTGTCCTCAACAATGACCAGTTGCTTCTCTTGAACATCCTGGTCATCTCTGGACGTGCTCGGCTTCTTAAGAGCTGACTTAAGAGGCTTGATGCCGTTGACAGTGTTTCTGTCTGCTGACTTGGTGGAGTTCCTTGCTGGCAATGGTGGGGGTGCCACCTTGGGAATCTCGTAACTTACGGCTCCAACGTTTACGGTTGGTCTGCCGTTGGAGTTAGTGGTGACATCCACATCATCAGCACCTGGGGCTTTCGGCACGCCAAAATTGATACATTCGTAACCAGACTCGCTGTCCGCTAAGGAGTTTCTTTTATCGTATTGCGGGACTGTTAGTCCCTTGGTTTGTGCTGGTGCAGTGTTATTGGAGTTCTTCTCAGCCCTCTGCTCTTCTTCTCTTTTAATCGTCGTTACACCGGTGATGCTAAACTTCGGGTTATGGAGAGGTGGCTCCTCTTCTTGTCTAAAAGAAGGGGCTGCCCGTGAACCGTTGGTCACCTGAACGCCATCTTGTGCACTTGGAACGTGGTTGGCCGTTTGTGGAATCTGTTGGTTATTTGGCTGAACGTTGGGAACTGAGAAATTTGACCCCGACGCAGGCAAGTACACGATGTTGTCGTACGAATTGGACCGTTGCCTGTTCACCTTCCTCGCGATGGGCCTGAATCCTGACTCGTTTTGTGATGCCGTACGTGCTCTCGGGTAGTTGTTAGCGTTCGGTGTTCCTAGCTGTGGTGACGGCGGCGCCCTTTTGTACAGGTTCGGGCTTGTCCTACCCTGGCTTCCGTTCAGCTGGGGTGCTGGCGGTGTCCTTCGGTATGCGTTCGGACTAGATCTGCCCGAGCTTCCGTTTATTATCGGCTGCGGTGCAGGCGGCATCCTCCGGTAAGCGTTCGGGCTCGTTCGGACTGGGTTCCCGTTCGACTGTTGGGAAGGCTGTCGGCGGTAAACATGAGGACTTGTCCTGCCGGAGTTACCATTCACGACCGGCTGGACGTCCCCGTTTGGCATGGCCGTGGTGACGGCTTCTCCCGTGAACGTGGGATATCCGAAGAAAGTGAACAAAGTCTGAGTTGCAACCGTGCGACGTGTTACCCTTTTGGTAGACGAGGGATTACTGTTATCTTGGGTTCCAGTTTGGGAAGTAGCCACAGGCGTGTTCCCAGGTTTCTGTGTCTTCGCCGCCTTGTTTACCTGTGAGTAGATCGGTTCTGCTGGTGCTAGCTGTGGAGTTGTGTTCGAGGGTACAGCCTGTGCGGCAGGAGGGGCTGGCGCGGGACGCCGAACCCTTTGCGGCCCAGGAGAGGAACGTCCGTTCGGCACCTGATGCGTGATGACAGTGCTCGGTGCTCTAGCCGGCGGTTGTGGGCGCTCTCCGCCCTGAGGCTGCGGCTGTACAGGAGTCGGATACGGTGACTTATCCGAGATTATTCCGTTCTGCTGTGGCTGAGTTCCAATGATAGCCGCCTTACCCCCTCTCCTAGGGGCCCGTACAGAGCCCATGCTGCCCGCCCCGATGTCACCGTTGGCCCAGGCGTAGTCAGGCCCGTCTTGTAGGTTTACATCCGCCAAGTCTTGGTAGGCCATCCGGAAAGACCGTCCCAGCCAGTACTTCATGTCCTTAGCAGTGTCCTTCGTGTCGCACAGAAACGCGTGGCAGTACATGGACTTGTGAGAATTGTTTGTCGTGATGACGGCAAAGACACGTCCGTGGAAACTGTCCTCCACTCCGTACGTGATCGAGTCTATGGCAAGATGAACCCTTTTCCGCTTGAACATCCCTCTGGCCTTTTCCATAAATATGCCCGCGCTCGACACTTCTACCAGCACTTTCTCGGGCTTCTTCCCCTTCTGTTGACGAAGGAGTAACTCCAGCGGCTCCTGGATGTATTCTCGCCCGGCCTCCCCCTTCGCCTGCGCCCGCCCGAGGTAGTGGACAGAGTACGTCGGCCATCTCTCCGCGATCTTGTCAAAACTGTACGACGACTTGCGCCCCGCCATATTGTCCGGACACAGTGAATACCTGAGGGAACAATTACCTCAGGTATCCCGACAGGTCTTTGTGTGTTACTGCGCATCGCAAATGGGCGGCATTGTCCCTGAGAATATGCATACTAAATGGGGCGGGCCGAACCTAACATTACCCCCCCCCCCCCCCCTCTCCTTCTTAACATCAAAAGACTTTCAGCCGTCTCAAGCCGGTTTTTCCACTCTCTACCAATAATGTGACCCTCCTTCTCTTACTACACGTTAGATCGCGCGGCGGTGTGGTTTCTTTAAGAAACTACCACAAATGTGTCTGATCCAGAAGGTGTACATGAATTCGCATGTAATGAAGTAATTTCATTCATTATAAGATCAAGGATTTGAGCCCTCATTGATGATTACGTGCTAAAGGTGGGATCCTCAGTCAGGGGTGACGTAGGCAACATTGCCCCGAGCTACGTTCTGCCCTCAAATAACAAAAGGTATCAAGAAGGGTAGGAGTAAAAGTGGATTAAAAGGTAACACCTTAATAGGACTTCCTTTGTAGGGAGAGAATACGTGAACTATAGCAGGTATGCTTAACATTTCTTAAGAACATCAGATGCCGAACAGGCGTCTTTAAGATCATCGGAGACCAGAAACGTGCAAGTAAGGCGTCCTCGTCTGTGACAGGACGTGTTTCTCACGACTTTCTGTAGCCTTTTCGTGGATTAAGGGCGGCATGGGTCAGCAGTTGTGGGGTAAACAGGTATTTTCCCGCGGTTTTGTCGTCTCGGCCAGAGTTTCAGTCACAATTCTGAAACTTTTGAGACGCGGATTACGAGCTTACACACAGGTGGTGTAGGATACAGGATTGCTCAAGTATGACGCATGCGCCAGGTAAATGGTACCTCCGTAGGATTGTGAACCAGCCAAGCCCAAGGATCGACTCAAAACATTTCGCTATCTTGTAAAAAGTATCCAATTCTTTACTAGCCCATGTTGGAACTTGTAAAAGTCAACGTGATGTCATTAACTCCCGCAAATCTATATGTCATACCGTAGCAAGATATTTAGCAATGATATTTGAATTATAAATTATGCAAAATTGACATCTCGTCGGTTGATATGAACTTAAGAGACAGTCCCTTCACAACTGCTCAGTTAGGGTGTAATTTGTCCTGAGGCGTTGCACATTCCACTATCATATATCACTGCCCTTGGAAATGTCAATGGACAGAGACCACGCGTTTCTTTTTGATTGCGTAATCAAGCAATAGGAAAAACACATCACTCTACAATCCTAGCATTTCCAAGCAAAAATGTCCAAAGTAAACAATGTATTTAAGTCAAACAAGAATTGTGAGAACAAGAGATCTTCCAGTAACTTTAAATCACAGGAAATACTCTGAACCCCTGAAGATATAATGAAGCTGAATTTGGAGCACATAATTATGCGCGGAACAAATCCCGAAATCCTGCGAGATATGCTTTAATGAATTATAAGTGCATAACTATTTTGAAACAAATCCAAGTCCTGCGAGTTAATGTTTAAACACAGAACAAGTGTTTGTAATCTTGTATACAACTGTAAACATGAAGCGACATTAATCTCTTCAATACCCCATCACATAATAACTAGTGTAAGCTTGGTCTGAATCAATGGCGTGATACAAACTGCATCACTCAAAGTAGCTGTATCTTTTAATAATGGCACCAGGGATAAAAAGTATGGCAATGATAAAATTAGTAGAATAAAAAAAAAGATTGAGAACTGAACAATAATGATCTAATTATGATGGGCAGAATAGACCGGGTAGGTGAGAAAGTCAAAGTAAGGGTAGAAACATTACGTTTTACAGCCATTGTCAATTCTAGGCATCTAGGCATCAATGTGACTTAAAACGTTACCAAAGGGAGTGTAGTGTTTGCTTATCTGTGTGTCTGTCTGCTCAAAGTAACACTGGCACATACGGTATTGCCATTTATGTCAATGGGTACTTAAATGGTAACAGAGCAGTATGGGCATGGGGGCTTGAAATCTGACACATAATTGCCAAAGAGGACAATGTTGAAAAAGACATGTCAGATGCTATCACCATGCATATGGCTGCTTCGAAAGAGATATTACATAATAAGATAGAGGATGAGTGTCATTTTATTGTTGACTGTACTTTATACAACAAGGAAAGAAACTGCCTTTTTGAAAATATACAACATATGTTCCCTAATTTCCGATACTTGAATACCACGGAAAAATTCATATTTCTCATGCAATTCGATAAACCATACATTATTGATTCAATCAGTCCTTATGTTTATAATTCTTATAACTGTTTTAAGAAGCGAGAAGAAGTTGAACTTGTACATACTAGAATGTATTAACATATGTAGAGATGAATAAGATACCTTTTTTGTCAAAATTGTACCTTATCACTAGCGCTACGACCTGTACTTAGCTTGTTTGAGCACAAATGTACAATAAAGGTCATTCATTCATTCATAATACATGCAGGCTAGCATCACACATAACAACTCAAAAGACTTCCACTCCAAGATACATGTACATGGTGTTGGTATGATGTTTTATTTGCAACTCAAGCAAATGATGGTAGTTGGATATCTTCATACACTATGTCAACTCAACCACAGAAAACCCAAAGTTGAATTCTCAGTTCCACAATCAGACAACAGGTAAATAAGATGCTATGAATGAAGAGCTCTATTCAGAGACTGTAAGAGATATATCAAGCGTAATTTGAAAATGTATGCTTTTTTTACAACTCTAAATGCAACTTTCAAAAACTCTCAAAAATGTATCTAGCAGAATATAAAGACAGCAAATTTCTCTAAATGATTTTGATCTCGTCCATAACTTCTTAACGAATGGCCACCTCAAAAAGTATGTAATAATGGAATCTTTCATATCCTTTACTCATATAACTTCACATAATTACTTACTTTACTTCTTACATATTTAAGAATCTCTCATTCATGATGGACTTCATCAATAATGTGTCAAACAACAAATTCCAAAAGAAATTCAAATTTCGATACACTCAACCATTCATGAAAACATAACTGTAACGTTTCAACAGCAGTACAATTTTATAGCCTTTAAGGTATAGGAAAGAGCCTTTTTTAGGAATCCTTTAGGATGATTTAGTCACTCCCATCATCGCTGATGATCCCATTCAGGTTGGCAAACAGGTTGTTCCCATTTGTACTTTCTTCTTCGGACTCAGAGTCTTCCTCTACCTGCTTAGTTTTCCCTGGACTCTTTTTCAGATACACGCTGTGCACATTCCTCTTGGGACGGCCTGGAGGATTCAAATGTCAGAGGTCACTTGAATAATGGACTTGAATAATGTAGCAGTTTCTATCATGTATTCTGTATGTATGTAAATGTAAATGGTGTATATAGACGTATAGGACTTATAAGGACTCAAAACGATGTAACTTTATCTCTGTTATATACTTTGTCTGACCCTTGCCTCTTCCCTCATGACCTCAATGAAAAGCGGCCTGCAGGCCGATTTGAGCTTTCATGAATAAATAAAGGTTCAAACAAACAAACTTAATCTGTTATCTCAGCGTAATTTCGCTGTAGCACTTCACTGCGTTTTGAGTGGATGGCGCCAATGGAGGCCCAAGCAGAAGACAGAAGGAAAATGTTTGCGGTGGCTTTGAGTTTGCAATGAAGTGTCCACCCCAAAACCGCAAACATAAAACCATCGCAAAAGTTTCTGCATTTACAGTATTGCCACAAGATGATCTATTTGAAGATGATTACTACAATGCAGGTTTTATTTTCAACTTCCGTTCTGCAAAACCTCTAGACACAAAGGGGTTTAAGTCTCTTGTTCGAGAGCAAAGGATAGATGAAGAAGGTAGATTTACTGATCTTTCTATTGACACAATACTCTCAGAGAAACCACACATCCTGACGTCATGTGTGACCTTCACATTCATCATAGTCAATACAAAATCAATGGCCATTTACAATTAGCCAGGACAATATGTAAAATTAATGGGGTGGTCTTCCATTGCATCCTTTTCAATAGGAACTAGAGTTCGACGAACACATCTCTTCGCCAAATAATCATGCCTTTATTAAGACTTTAACGTCTTATCATGTATTACTAAATAGTACCTACCCCAATAGCAAATGACTGCATGAACGTGTGTTCCTCACAAACCCACAAATGCCCCCAAAAAAACCACATAACCTTCTCGGCGAACTGGTGACAAGGAAATGATGTACAATGTTGTGATACTTCCCAGCACAACTTTCATAATGTTTTGTTAAAATCAGACTCTACCGCCAAACTGACCTGCCTGGCCGAATAGTATTGATTTTAGGGGGCCTTGGACTGTGACCAAAGATGACCTCGGGTAGCATCCCTGGTCAATCAGAATTTTATGCTTGTCAAGACTGCCTGTCTTGACCTACTTTTTCTCTATTTTTAGACATCTATGGGCCGATTCAAGTTCTTTCGGGTGACTCCGTCACAAGTTTATTTTTAACCTATATAGAAGTTCCCCTAAGTAATTATATCAAATAGATAGTGATTTATATAATTTGCATCTCATTATGTTCATTATCACCCAAAGTAACTACATACCAAAAGCAAAAACTATCCAACAATCTCCTCTGGAGTTATCCTTCTTAAAAGTTACGAACTATAAGACCCACAGCAGTTCCAAACAAGCTGGTAGGGGGCCCAAAATTACACCATTCACTCCTAGTCCCAACAGCTATCCACCACTAAAAAATCATGAACCTGGCACTTCTGGAAAATTTTGGCGCAAGCTTTGACGCTCACTTGCAGTACCAAAACAAGTCGCCAGGAGGCCCATTATCGAACTTGACCTTCCTTTCTGTGTCCCCTACTTATCAACAAAATATCATTAGCATTCATCAAAAGCATCTTGAGTTATCTTGCATACAGACAAACGCACTTACATACAAAGCCAGCTATAGCATCATAGGTAAAAGCTAGCTAAACCATTTTCGCACATGACAATCCTTTACACAACCGCTACTCACCTACCAAATATCGTAGAAATCGCCCAGCTGCATTTTGACTTATGCTTCCTGAAACAAACCTCGAAAAAATACAAAGCTCGCTGCTGTACCGTAGGAAAACGCCAGGTAAACCATTTTCAAACTAGGCATGCCTTTAGACAACCGCTACACACCTACAAAAATAAAAAAGTTCCATCCACAATTTCTCGACTTATATGTTGTTGACCTACATACAGAGACAAGTCGGCAAAAACATACTCATTCGCCATTGGCGAAGAGAATAAAGAGGATTGGGAACGATTTAGAAAAGCACATGTCAACATAAGAGAAATTACATGAGAAAATAACAATGCCTGCCTCTATTCTGTCGTGTATTATTTTTTTCATAACCAAAACATGAATCTGTGTTTTATTGTCAACTTATATGTAGATATCCCAGTTCATTTTTATCAGTAAAGAATATCAGTCTATATTTTCCCCCATCCCAAACTACTGAAAATGCAGTTTCCTGCAGTTTTATTTTGGTAATATTCCACCCCCCAACCCCCAGAAAAATGACATTTTTGGGGTGTTGGAACTTTGCATTTGAATTTGCAGATGAACGGTAATAAAAATACCTATTCACAATGTCATAATTTCTTGGTATGAGGTCATGACCAAAAATTTTGTAAAATAAAACCTCACAATTTCTATTAGCTACATATAACGCCCTTCATGCATCATTTTATATCACCAAACATGTATTTACCTCTCTAATTCAGTAATGAGCAAAATAAATTGAAAGGATGCAGAAAGAGGTGGCACCCACCTCTGTCCGAGGTGATGATGTTGTCAGCATCCAGTGCAGCCAATTCCTTCTCTTCCTCCCGACGTTCCTTAACTTTCTTACACTTCTCTAGTGAGGGCTTACCTACACAGACAAGAAAATAGGCATAAGAACATCCACAAGTCTTCTTCCAAGCCCCTTAACAAAACACTGGTTACCTAGGAACATCCTTGTATATACAATCTGGTACATTATATTACATGTCAGTTTCATCATATATAACAGCTAACCAATCAAAAGGAATGGCTCAGACATAATTAGAAATCTTATGTTGTCTGTAACCAAGTTTTTTTTTGCTATCTCTTTTAGTGAAATAGAAGACAGACTCATAGACTCTATATAAATTGCATCTTGACTGAATTAAAGAAACGTAAAACGCAAGAATAATAGTAAGAAACATTAGTATGATTTTCACCCAGGTGTGGAATGGAGTTTAGCCTGTGTTACACAATCTTTGCTGTCAGGGGCTAATTGGGCGTTCCAAGGGCCTAACAGTAACAGTTACCAGTGGAAGGGCTGCTAGAGGCATGATTTAGTCAGGCTAGGGTAGAGACATGTTCAAATGATCTACATGTACTGCATTGTATACATGAACGTTGCAGCTGCTTTAGACCATTAAACATATTGTATACTGCAGTAACACCAAGATCAACCACACGTTTGAAGATTGTAAGTCTTTAAGTATAAGGATCTGTGTAGGGTTTCCTTCAAAGAACACTATTGGAAATGTGACAGTAATACATATCCAAGACTATAAGAGGCACACCTAGTCTATTAAACAATAATAGATCGGCAAACAGAATTCAGATATTAAAGGTTACAGTTGAAAATGTAGAGGGTTTTTTTTTCTTAGCATTTCAAGGAATAGCTCATGCAATTGGTCAATGAGGACAATTGACCATTCAACATCTAAGTATGTCCATTGTTTGTTGTTTACCCACATAAAGGGGTTAATCATTAATGTGCATTTTGTCACTGCTGAGTTACCAATAATGAAGGAGCCAGAAAAAAGCCTTTTAAGTCAAACAAATCGGTGAATGCAGGTAATTGATGAATCAAGGTGTTTGAGCTCGCCGCCCAACGTGAGTAATCTGCCTTTGGGTGTACCTGTGACAGACTAGTGTCTGTTTTATCCCTCACAAGCTCATTATAGAGACTTCCGTTAGGACATAATGACTAGCTATTCTGTCAAAGGGCCATCGAACTGAAACTGAATCAGCAGGAATGAAGCAGAACCAGCCGGAATGAAGCATTTGCAAAATTCGCACCACATTCGGGCGGGAATTCCAAATGGACCTTATATCCCCTTCACACAAAAGGCAGAATGAGCCAGAATGCTGTCTGAATGAAAATTCTTTAATATTCCTGGGTATTTGTAGTACATTCTAGAAATTCTCACTGCATTCAGATATTTGTGTTCATTCTTGTGGTCGATCGGTTCTCCATTGAATGAGAAGGTTTCGCATAATGTTGGAATGCCTATTAGAATGTGGCCGTATTGCAGTTAGAATTGTTAGAATACACTTTTATATTTCTCCACCTCAAATGCACCTCAAGAGTTTTGAGTATGACAAAAAACCTTTAAGACTATCTTTGTAATGACTGATAGTTGAGGTAACAAACTGTCTGTGAATACAGACAATTGATGGAGTCAAGGCTGTTTGAACCCGCCGCCATTTCCTGATGACACAAAATTGTTTCCAGAAAAACCTATTGTCTAGGTCTGACCCTTAATTACACAAGTGATAAATCGTCTGCTATAATTAAAAGCCTTTGCCTCTGAGTGACATGGCCTTGCATACGGTGGGCACCAACACCTATTTATCATTCATTAAATCATTTTAACACCTCAACTGGCAAGGCCACTGTTGTGACAGGCCAAAGTTAAATAAAGAAAATTCTCAGCAGTATAGGTCAGCTTTCTCATGATGTTTGTACCCCCAGACATCTTTATATTACACTTTTTGATTAGAAAGAAGGTAGCAACAATGGATGTATAAAGATACATAATGGAAAATTGTGCCAAATATTTTCCTGGCTGTATCATGGAGCCCCCTCCTGAGCACACAACTGTTATCGCTGCATTTCTGCAGTGTGTTACAATTGCGATGTTTCGTTTTTAGCGGTACAAGAGAGACAAAAAAGATACACAGCATAAGTGGCAAAGGTATGCTGTACACATCGAAATGTAACTGGGAAAAACAATGCGTAAATTATTATCCCTGAAAAACTGCAGTAAACCTGGCAGTGTTATGCTTCTATATGTTACCTTGACTGTAAAAACTTCTGTAAATGCAACTGAACTGAATTTTTTTCAATTATTAATCAAAACAAAACTTGTTTACTTCAGCTAAAACTTGGTGATAAAAACCTAGTAGCTCATAAAGAGACAGGTGTGGAAAATGGTAAGAAATTAAGTCTACAAGTTGCCTTTAAAGATGAATTATGCCTTTGGGGTGTAAGTGTCACAGACCGGTGGTTGTATTATCCTTCACAAGCTCATTAGAGGCTTCCGTTAGGACATAATGACAGTCCATACTGTCAGGGATAACAGACTTTCCATTCTTGTAATGACTAGTAGTTGTGGTAACAAACTGTCTTTAAAAAGAATACAAAAGGCCAGCAGTAGGGCAACTATGTGCGTATGCCAAAAAAGCAGTTATGATTTTGGATATGATATGACTGGATATGATTTTGGAAACGGTCACACGTTTCAACTAGCATCTAACTTACCTTTGTTTTCTATTGGAAATTCCAAATTGTGTTCAGCCTAAAATTGTTTTCAATACAACATTTCTTATTGGACATTGTCTAAGATTGTCTTTAACCAAAGACCTGTTTCTTCCAGATCACTTCAGTGTCACTGTAGTTGAAATGTCTGACCATTTCCCAAATCATACCCAGTTGCTTGAGTAACTGCTTTTTTGGCATATCTTATCACCTGGATGTCAAACCTTCATCGACAAATTACCAGACTGTGTAGTTAACTTCTTATGACTTCTTATGCAAGGACATATGATGTAACAAAAGCATGTAAACATGATCCTAGATTATGCCAAAGACGACCAGTAAAGAGGAGCCTTGTTCTGGCACTGCCTGAGGGTTTGACAGCTCACATAAGTCCCCCAGCCTTGCTGTTCCAATCAGAGTAATTACAGACAACAATTCTTTTCTGTTTAACGTCTACACAAGCCACTCCTGAGCAGAACATAGGGGTAATTGAGGGGCGGAGATGGGAGAGGTCAGAAGACAAAAGTCCCTTTGTCAATGTTCAAAATGTGGTAGCTTCAATTGGTCTCTTCAAGACAAGGAGCTCAAGGAATGATTTATTTCAAGTAATCCGAAGCTTTGTTGGGGATACTGCCAGAAATGTAAGCAAAGTCATATAACAATGTTTAAGAGAATCAGGTGACACTCTGGTACTATGCACTATGTATCGAATACACTGTAAGATATTTAAGTAAGGTAGGTAATAGTCTTCAATTTTGCACTTGGCAGTGCTCGAAATACCCACTTGCACACTTGTAAACGCAACAACATTTTGCTTGCCACAACTCAATTTCAAACCTTACTTTAAATTTTAAGGTTGCACACTGCGCCACCTGGGTTTAAAATCAAATGTTGCAGTTGGACCGCTGCTTGCGAAAGCATTTGTATTTATTTCTTGATGAGATAAAAAGTAAGCAGTTACATATAACTGGAAGAAAAGATAATGGATAAATAGCTGATTTGAAGTCAGTAATAACTAATGCAAGTAGGGCAACCCGAAATGTTGATGGTGCCACCTTGACAACCTGGCTGAAAAAAGTATTTCGAAAAAACATTTTATTCATAATCATACTAATTTTAAAAGTTTTATCTGTACAAACCTTCTACACCAAGCCTCACAAGTTCCTCCTCCAAACGTGCAATCTTCTGCTTGTTACGAGAGCAGCCTTCGAACAGTTTCTTGTAGTTCGGGATGCGCACGCCACACGCACGGACGTAACGCTTCAAACGCTCGATCTTTGCCTCCTGTTGCTCGGCACTTTTGGTCTTGCCTGGCTGTTCAGACTGTAAAAATGTGGTTATTTTGTCATTTTTCTACATTATTAAGTTGACTGGCAAGGGAGACTTACATTCATTTATTAGGAAAAAGATATCTTGATACATGTACATTAAAGTTATGAAGTGTCCATCACATCTACTAGTATGCATTTTACATGTACGTCATTTCTAACCTGTTGTTAACTTGGTATCACTTGTCTCAAAAGCATTACTAAATGATTCCAAGTTTTCCTAATAACAATGTTAGCTACTCAGATACAAGCACATAAACATATGTCGTACCTCATTCTTTGGCCTGCGTCCCTCTTTTTTCTTCCCACCACCACTACTCCTTTTTTCTTCACTGCTGGTGCCTTTCTTAGGAATCGGATGCCTGGAGATGTTGATTTAGACATCAATCATAGAAAGGCACATTTTGTATAACAGGGATAAACAAGTCCACTAGCCCTATTGTCCAGGGCAAGTGAAAGTGCTGTTCGGGCAAGTGCATGTCCTACCCCACTTGTCCGATCGGGCAAGTAAGATTTTTCCATTGATTTTAGTGCAATTTTGATATACTTGTTACTTTTTACAGTCATGACATCAAGCAATTGTCTACAGAGAATTCCATTGCTGGAAGTGAAAATGCATATACTAGTAACAGTGACATTTGAGTTTTGGGCAAGTGAAAAATTGGTTCGGGCAAGTACATTTTTTATGTGCTTGCCCGATAGGACAAGTGGATTTTAGAAAACTTGTTCAACCCTGTATAAGCTTCTAAAAACAATATGCCTAAAAGTAAAAAGACAATATGAAATAAATGAAGCTCAAGTCAAAGTAGTTTACTTTTCCTTCAACTTAATATTTTTCTGCAGTTATATATGATAATAAACAATATTTACAAGTCATACAATGTTGATATGCACAAAGTTACTGCGCCAAAAGATTGCTGTTACCTGTCGTCCGGTCCTGAGGAGTCTGATGAACTATCACTGACTGATGCATCTGCTCCTGTGTTCCTGTTCTTCACACCTGGCTGTCTTGTCTTCTCCTTCCTTCCCCTGGAGTCTGAGGAGTCAGACTTCCTCTTCCTGTTCTCCTTTTCACTGCTTCCACTTGTCTTAGGGATCGGTGGCTGCTCATCCGAGTCTGATGCCTCCGACTTCTTCGAGTTTTTCTTTATCCTTGAAACTGGCTCGTCATCTGAGTCTGAGGACTCTTCTTTTGATTTCTGTTTTTTTGCTTCCCTTTTCTTGTTTTTCTTCAACTGTTGCTCATTATCAGAGACTGAAGACTCTTCTTTTGACTTCTGACTTTTTCCTTGACTCTTCCTCTTGTGCTCCTTTGCCCGAGGTTCATCATCTGAATCTGAAGACCCATCACTTGATTCCTCCTTCTTCTTTTGTCTTTCCTTGTTCTTTGAACATGTCTCTGCATCATCTGAGCCTGAGGACTCTTCTTTTGACTTCTGGCTTCTCACTTGCCTTTTCTTCTTTTTCTTCGACAGTTTTTCATCATCTGAATCTGAAGAATCATCACTTGACTTCTTAGTCTTCTTTTGTCTTTCCTTGATCTTCGTAAGTGGCTCATCATCGGAGTCTGAGGACTCTTCTTTTGACTTCTGACTTTTTGTTTGTCTTTTTCTACTCTTATGTTTTGACAGCGGTTCATCATCATCGGAAGACTCATCACTTGAATTCTTATTCTTTACTTGCCTCTTCTTCTTCTTTGAAACTTGCTCATCAACCGAGTCCGAGGACTTATCTTTTGACTCCCGATTCTTCTCTTGCCTTTTCTTCAAACGTGGTTCATCGTCTGAGACAGAAGACTCATCACTTGACTTCTTAAATTTTCCTTTCTTGTGACTTGAGGGTGACCTATCTGACTGATCCTCATCTGAAGTCATCTTCTCTGGCCCTTTGGAATCATCCTCTCCCTTCTCTTCTTCTGACATTTCTTCTTCCGATTGTTCTCTTTTGTCATCTGGTTTCTCTTCAGGGTTGTCAACTACCTTTTTCTCTTCATCTCCTTCTGCCTGTTCCCCATCTCCTGATTTTACAGCATCACTTTCCTCGCTCTCAATTTCTAATGCAGTCTTCTTGGTGCCTTTAGAGGTTGCCTTGGATGACTTCTGTGGAGAGTTCTGTGGAGTCTCCTCATTATCGCTGCTGTAACCGTTCATCTTGCCCTTGTTTTTGACTGGCTCAATGGATGTCTCTTCTTTCTTTCTCTTCTTTTTCCTCCTCTTCCCCACCTCAGGGTCTGACTCGTCGTTTGACCCACATGAGGACTCACCGCTGGTAGACTGTAACTTTCTCTTTCTCATCTTCTTGTGTCTGTCGCCTGTCTCGGTACTGTCTTCTATCTCTTCTTCATTGTCACAGCTGTATCCACTCAGGCCAATGGACGACTTCTTTCCCTTCTTCCGGTCAGTCTTAGAAGTGGTAGCAGTAGCCCCTTCTGAAGATTCCTTGAATAAACAGTTACATTACAGATGAGTAAAAACTTGCAATTCAGATACTGTAAATGCATTTAAGTTTGCAGAGATTTAATTTCGCGGTAGCGGGAAAATGGACTTTTTGCGGTGGTTTTAATCTCGTGGTAGCACCATGCGCTGTAGTCTTTTACTGCAATGGAAAAATATTCGCAGTGGTTTTAAATTTGCGGTGAAGCGGCCACCGCAAAAACTGCGAACATTAAACCTCCGCAAAAGTTTCTGCATTTACAGTCTATTGGTTGACCCAAATCAGAAGGTACACACAGCTTGAGTTTCTTCACCACACGCATGTGTGGTGACAAAACTCACACTGTATTTCTTCACCTGCGGCACACTTAGCATAGCTCTGCAAAATTTTTTATGTAGCACATCATAACAAATGATATTTTCTACTTAACGTTACTTACACAAATGAAGTTGTAAACAACTAAGTCATTGCACACAACAGAAACAATAAGTGAAAAAATCCCTATCAAGTAGGTATGCCACTCCCAAGAAGTCATAGAATGAAAAAAGAATGAAGTATTCTTCTTGTACATAAATGCAATTGGTGATTGATCATTAAAGCTATTTTCTATATACACTGAGCTCCATTGATTCACAAACATGCCATAATAATAATTTACACCATGCCTTGTTATCATTAATCTATAATTGATATTTTGACAGTATAAATCCTACCTCTTGACTCATGGCTTTGAAGAGTTCTGTTGCAATGTCGATAAGCTCTTGATATGTTTCCTTATCTATACTTGTTGCTCCTGTGTGTTGTAAGTAGCTCTTGCGTAGAACACTGGGAGTTATAGACCTGTGAAAAGGAACAATTATCATCATCCATATAGTAAAGTACATTCTAGAAATTGTTTCTGCATTATTTCTTGTTCTCTCCAAGCAGAGTATATTAGGTTTGGACACCTTTTTTTATTGTTTTTATATACATTTCTATAAGCGAACTTAAAACCACCGCAAACATTTTTCCATGGCAGTAAGACTAAGAAACTACATGGTGCTACCAAAAACTTAAAACCACAGCAAAATGTCCCTTTTCCCGTACGGCAAAATTAAATCCCCGCGAATTTAAATGCATTTACAATACCTCTGCTTGGATAGTACATTTATGCTAAAAGTTGTTTTCTATTGAACTGTGGCAGGTCATAAGTTAGACTATTACGCATTCTTGCTTGACTTATGTGTAACTGCTGTTGGTTCTATACTCACTGTAAGCTGTAGAAATTATGTGTATGTCGTACCGATGTGTTCTTTATACCCCTCCATTCTTTTAATCTTAACTATGATGATCTCCCTGTAAAAAATAGAGTACCCAAGGAGCTTTGCCCCACCAACATTTAACGTTATATTATACTTAGTAATGAACTACCAAAATATGTATCATTGTGGTGCTATATATTCTCCCCAATCAACTTAGATCAATATTTTTGCTTTCCTTATGATACTGCATTTTACTGTGGATGTGTTTAGAACAGTTTAGATAAATACTGAAACTTGGAAAACTTACCTTTCAAATCCTCAAGCCTCCAGGGTAAGTGGGAGGGGGGCGTGGGCGGCCGTATTACAATAACCAGATATAACAAAGGCGTCAAAATCCGCCTAAAGTTCGGATTGATATTGTGTAACAACGTCTTTGGTAAGACAAAAACACAGATCTGACGAGTGGAATGACGTCAGGTGAACTGTCAGGTGTGCAAACTTCCCGCCTCGGGAACTGATTTTCCCGCCATTTTTTTCATAAAACCAAAATTCGCCCTGACCTCATCTTACGGGCGGCCAATCCTCATGCAGCAAAGATAAACGGATCAAAACAAATTCTTAACAACTCTGATCATCCTGAACATTCAGATAGTCTCAACTTACCCAGGGTCGTCCGTTGATTGCAAAAATCGCCTCACAAACTTTCGCATCTTCTTTACTCCGTCCATTCTTGCAGTCTGTGTAACCTTGCTGGGTCAGAGGTCGCCAGCTAGTATCAACCAATCAGGCAATGCTATTTATTGTGTCGGACCAATCGCAGACGTCTTAACAGACCCAAATCATTTATAGCGGGAAACTTCAGATTTCCCGGAATTCCGAGAAAAAAAATGAAGGTCAATGAAGACTGTGTAGGATCAAGGACCTTGGTAGGATCAAATGGTCCTTTTAGTACCTACTTGGAGGAATCATCGGTTTTAGACGGTAACGTTAAAAAAAGATATAGACCCTTTTAATAGCACAAGATGATCGATGATCAGCTGAGTACATGTAACGTTACTTTCATTGATACTCAATGAAAGCCAACGGGACAAAATTTAACGGTAACGTTATAATCAAGGACATAATGATCCTTGGTATAATATAGCCTAGACCTAACTGGTACCAAGACACAGCAACGTTATAGAATGTGATTTCTCAGTCCATCAAAAGGCAGCTCTGTCAAACTCCGCTAGGTGGCACACCAACATTGTGGTTTCAGGAACCACCCTCGGCCTCCATCCTGGCTTTTTATTATTAATGTGATACAGTGTTGTAATGCCAAGCTCATCCCGCGAAAATATTTCATAATGACAAAGAAATTTTGTCAACTTCATCAGATGGTTTCAGCAGATACACTTATAATAAGTGGAGCCAGGGTATGGCTAGTAAGCATTACTAGTTACGTTGTACTGAATAGCTTCCTGTTTTATGAAGAAGAAAAAATAGATCAATTTAATTCTACAAGATCGTTTTATGCAGCTTCCGCTACGACTTCCTGAGGGGTTATGGCAAGTAGAATTCGGGAAGAATATATTAACTGATTGGTCAAGAGACACCCCCCTCGTCAAATGTTATCCTCCGTTATTCGCAAAGTGACAGTTAACGTTGCTCAAGTATAAGGCCATGTTGATTTGATTGTATGGATGACATCCATGCGCCCATCAATTTTCTACCGTTTCAAAAAAAAAAGTTTTGCCCATACTGTTAATCGTACAAAGCAGCCGGAAAATTAGCAAAAATATGCCGTTAATTGCAAAAAAAAAAAAAATCGAAAGACAGCTACTAATGTCGTAGAATGAAAAAAAAGGAGTAATCATACATATCACATTATCACAAGTCGCTTGCTCCATGGAGTCTCGACAGCTTCTCCAGACCTGTCCTGGGCAGCCTGCCAGGCGGTGGTGAGGTTAAAAAAAAGATTTTATCGTTTTTTTAGTATTTTTTAGACTTTTCTTACTGACCTTGATGGTATTCCTAAAAATGGGAATGCCGTTTCTTTTTAGTTGCATTTTGTTCTGTCAGACAATGTCACGCGTAGACATATCAATGACCCCTACCCCCCCCCCCTTATTTTGTGTTTAAAATGTAAACCTCATTTGTTTATTCATTGTCCAAGCATAGCCTAGGTTGGGTTGCAGTACGAATCTCATAGGGTTCGAGCAAATGCTTAGGCACCCTTGTTGTTAGTAGTTTCTACACACACCATGGATTGATCGAAGCACAATATTCTGGCTACCTTGCCAATTCCGAAAGGTCAGAAAAACTCAATATCCGTCATATTCCCACAAACATTGACATTTACGTTTGACCTATTGAACTTGAACATCAACTGTATGAAACCCCGTGAAATCGACCTTCACCCCCATTTATCGGAAAATGGTCGCGCCCCGGTGACCTCCCTGTACTAAAGAGCAATAAACTTCTCAGAATAAAATGGTGACCTGAATTGCCCTTCAGTTTAGTCTGCTGAAAAAAGACCGACCCAGTTTTAGTACATTGGCATCATCTCTGTATTCCATCGAGCCATGACCTGGGAAAGCCCACACACTCAATGGATGCCCCGAGGGAACATAAACCATTATCTCTAATAGTTATTTAGTCCTTCGGGACGATCGTACTCTTTGCAATCAACAAGCTATAAAGGTTTGCTGTTTCAACAATTATGATTGCTTCGTTGGTTTCATACCTTTGAGTAAACCACTGAAAACCCAAAGGTGCATAGTGGGTGCAGCTGAATATAAAGTACCTCTATTTTCGACCTATATATTTTCAGTCATATTGAACAATATTTCTGAACAGAACAGTTTGGTGGAATGACAACAGTTATATCTGGTGCCCATCTCGAAATGCGCTACGGTGTATAAGTTACAGACTCCGCAAGGAATCAGAGGCAAAGAGGCAAGTATTGAAATTGGTTCTATCAAATGATAACATTATCTGGATATTGACTATTGAATTCTTTGCAAGCAGATAAAAACAATTACCAGCCAAAACAATATCAGAACGGCAGAAACATTTGTTATTGCCCCGGGGAATGTAGCAAAAGGACTCCAGTTCGTCGTTATATATACTGAATCTATAGTCTTAATAGATCTAGTACTGTATATTAAATAACTTAAAATATATATGGTCTATATACTAAATTGATATAATAAGTGATGTACTGACCTGATGAAACTACTCACAGAATGAAAATCATCTTCGTTTCTTAAAAGATTAGACCTAGCATGACTGAAGTATCAGGTTAAGGATATTGTAGAAGTAAACAAGGGCTCTATTTCATGTCATGTTATCAGGCAAAGAGGGCACATTGAAATGATTGGATTTTAAAAACAGCTCTGTCGACAATATAAATTGCAGCCAGATTTGGAAGAATGTGAATAACAAGTATCTGAACGTGTGACAATATCAAAAAGACCATTTATTTCTTCTCATTCTCTAATGAGAAAAAAACGCTACATGGTAAGACAAATCTTTAAACGGCCAGTTCAAAAATACGCACTACGAATTTTGCGGCTTGAACGAATGATATAATATCCTTGATTCAACAGAAAGCAACAATACAACATTTTACTGAGACAAGCGTATATTCAAGTAGGAACCAATATTTGTTACTAATATAATCCACACACTTGTCAGATAAACATTACGTATTATGAGTGTACGTATCCAAAGATATTAGATACGCATTGAAGCGTTAAATTTCTCAATGCGAATGATATCCCCTATAATGATATTTCCAAAGTCATCTATATGCAAATAAGGACTAGTGACTCCAACAGAAAATCATTAGATCCAAATCTTAATAGAAAAATACACTACGTCGATAACAGCAACAACATGCATCATAAATGTCTCACACTTTTCACAAATGTCTGAAACCGGACTTATAAACAGTGGCACTTACTGTTCTTTTTGTTTAGTAAATATAATACTCCAGTCATATAGAGGACACAAGCATGAAAACCCACGTAAAAATGAAGTCGAGGAGAGCTCACTATACGTAATTACGTAACAAGGACTCTGATGAAAGTAACAAGACACTTCATAATCATACCATCATACCGTTCCCATTCGCGTGGGCGGCCATGTTGAGTTTTTGTGCAGCCCGCAAAAATTCAAAAGCCAACCGTTCAGCCCTCGACTCTGGTTGGAATCCTTCGAAAAACCCGCAGTGCCCTCCCTTCTCGGTCAGCGCCAAGAAGAAGTGAGGGTACGTGAGGAATAGTTCTGTAGGGATGCTTTCCTTCGGTACAAGTGGATCGTCCTTGCTACTGATACACAATAAAGGGACGGCCACTTCGTCTATCTCACGCGTTGGCTCGTTCTGTTCCCAATAATCCTCCATTGTGTGAACCCCGTTGGTTTTAGAAAACACTATTTCCTCGAACTCTACCATTGACCCTGACCTTAGTGCTGAAGCGCTATCCAACGCGTCAACTTTCTGTAGGCAAGACACGTGCGAGAGAAGCAATGCTTTTTGTCTCTGCAATAATATCCATCGGTAAAGGCTGGGGATAGCCTGGGAGGAGTAGAGGGTTTCTGCACAATAGATTGGTGAGATACACACTGCTGCCGTGAGGTAGGTAGAGGAACCGTACTCGCCCAGGTACGAGATTAGAACCCCGCACCCCGTGCTCAGGCTGACCGCGGTGAGATCAGAACCCGGGTTCGTCGCTCGGATGTACTCCAAGGCCTCTCGGAAGTCCGAGGGATCGCCGAAGCTCTGGAGACGCGGCGTGGTGAGCGGGACATCGGTGTGCCCGCGCTGCCTGAACACCACCGGGCGGAACCCTCGCCGCCACGCGCCGTGACAGACCCTCGCGACCCCGTCACCTGTCGTCACCACGCCGCTAACCACAATCACAACCGACCGGTGATCGTTCAGCGTCTTCTCCTCGTAGTTAGCCCAGTCCAGCGCTACCACACCTCCGTCCTTCAGCTCAAGGTACTCCCGCTGAAACCGCGGCTCCGTACCCGGACACACCACCGCCGACAAGGCCGTCTGGACATGCGGGCTGAGCGCCCAGGGAGTCGGGACGAAAGGGCTTCTCAACCCGAGGCACTTCTGCAGAAAGTACGGTCGCAACGACGAGTTCTTCGACACAAGCCTTGGTCCTAGGTCGTAGTTGGAGTCCACATATATCCACGCGACGTACAGGATAAAGAAAAACAAGCCTCCTTTGAGAACAAAAAAAGGTAAGAAAGCTTCCTCCTTCGTCACTCTTGTCGCCTGCAGTAGTGTCCTCCATCCGTTGCCCACGCAATCTCCTGCAATTCAGCTCCAAATTCACTTCCAATCGACTGTTATACCCGTCATGGAAATAGGCTGGGCTATTCCCCGCTATTGGCTGCCCCGAAGTTGGATCGATCGTCAGACACCGTTAGTTGTTAGAGCCCGGGGGAGCCAAAACCGCGGGAGAGAGGGAAAATTGTTTGAGTCTCCCGAGGCGCTACCACCCGTGTAATACAAATCATGCAGGTACGCCGCGGAAAATTCACATCTAAGGAATGGACCTGTCATAGCTTAGGCGTGGCGAGTGATACATGAGGAATTACCATCCACGAACAGTGACACAAGGTTTTAACTTTCCGTGGCTGCCGCAAAACGGTAATCCAGTTATTTACGACGTGTCAGTAAAACGCACCACAAGACTGCCAGCCACAAGAAAGGCTATTCCATTTGGGGGGCGTCAAAATGGGTACTATCATTTTAACACCAATCAAATAATCTAAAAAAATTTAAACTCCTTTTCTGATTCCTGAAGTGTAGTCTACGACTTTTTTTCTAAAAGAAAGTCCATTTAACTCTAAAAAACTTTCCATTGGAGCAACATTGACAAAGAAAAATATAGCACTAGATATATATGTCCTGCTGACATGTCCCAGTTTTTATTGATTTACACATGAGTAATTTATGGACGTGGCCTTTCAAACCTTGTACATCTCATCATTATGCGAACGAAGTCGCCTTTATCCTGAGCCAAAGTGTTCTCCCTGATACTTCTGTGGGACTGATGATTGTTGTTATAGTCCAAAGTCAAAGCCAATTTCTGCATTAACACAGCGGCATAGGCGCCAAATTGTGCAAAGTTTTGTAAAAGCACCAAATTTGGCACACAAAAAATGAATGTATTTTAAACAAGTATAGATATGGACTTATTATAGTCACATCTCCATTTCTGCCCAGAATCAATTTTATGGCATTTGGGGCCATTTTCAGGAAAAGAAAATTCACACACTACTCTATGAGGGTCTGCATGCTCTTTTCCATAAGGCGTATACGTAGGCAGGCCTTTTTAATTTCCCGTAATTCGAAGGGGAGCTATTTTATTTTACGTAATTCGTAGTTGGATGAAGCGTAAAGCGTTGGTAGCCTTCGTGAATTAAACGTAAAGCGTAGTCAGCCATCTCGAATTTACCGTAAATCGTTGTTAGGACCCCCCATGCAGACCCTCCTCTATAACTGGGTTCAATGCGAAGTCATGAAATGCTCATAATTTCTGCTCTGAACGATGACGATGACGAAGACTTGGGAGGGGGCAAGTGAGTTCAGACAAGCAAGCCAAGTCTGTCAGATGGACTACAGGGTGTTTGCACCCACGTGACCATGACGTAATCATTGTCGGCCATGTTTGATGGTTAAACCTAGAGCTTGTCAGGCAGGGTCTGATTTATATATCTTATTACAGACATAATGAAATGAGATATATGCTCCTTCTATGCATACACAACACCTAAAATCGCGACGTCATATTTTTGTCTCTTCTATACCATCTGGATACTGTCTTAGGATGGAGTCAGATATATGTATGTGACGTCAACGTGGCACGGCGTATTCCCTTTATGACATGTAGGGAGCATAAATAATGCTGAGATACATACACTCCCATCTTCGTGCTGTCTATCAGATTACATAGGTTTGCCATTAAAGTCTTACTGTTTGAAAACGTAATTCATCACTAGTTATATTAAGATACATAACCGCACGCATCTATTTGAGCACATTCGAAAATATATTTTTTTTAAAGAGTTTTATCATCGCCACGATTAATGTACATGCAGAGATAAGTTCATTTTTTGATATTTTATCATTTCAATTTTCTACCATTGTTCTTTTGACTGTTCTTCATCTTTACTATGTCATATCTGGCGGTATCTTTTTAGTAGCAAATGCCGAACGTTTAACGCCATTGAATCTTCCACCATTCTTCCCACATGATCAAGCATCGCAAACCGTTTCTCCCTTGTCTTTGTCAACACATATAGCCAGGCGTTGCGTTGGAAGTATTATGACCTTTGGAAACTCTACAAGCCGTTTTAAGCTTTTCCTAAGTTTCAAAGTATCAAAAATATAAGAAGTGCCCAAGTATTTCAAAAAGGCATCCTAAGCAATATTACAGCGTTAAAAGTGAAAATATTCCGAATAATGCAGTCTGTATAATATTGACATCTAATGCACTATTTTTTTAGCACATTTACTTCATTATTTCATAAATTAAGCCGTTGAAAACGGAGCAGAAACAAGTCGCATGAGGATTCCTGATCAAGGCCTAATCTGTTTTTTTTTGGGGGGGGGGGGGGGAATAATAAGGAATATCTTCGTGCAACTTGTCTCTGGGCCGTTTTAACCGCTCAAAGTATGAAATAATGATGTAAATGTGAGAATACTCTGTAGTTGATGTCAATATCCTGCAGACTGCCTTATTCAGAATATTTCCACTTTTAACGCTGTAACATTGCTTAGGGTGCCTTTAACAGCCTTCCATTGACGTCTGATAGCCCTAACTACTGCTCTATATTACTTAGGCCATGTTGATTTGATCATTTGGATGACATCCGTGCGCGCGTCAATACTTGGCCGTTCCCAAATGAAGAAAAAAATTGAACGTATACTGTAAATCGCATAAAACAGGTTTTAGTTGAGCAAATGTATGCACTGAATCGCAAAGAAGATATTGGAAGACGGATATTGATGCTATAGAACGCAAAGGTCGATCCCAAAGACAAAGATGACAATGTTAACAATTAATGAAAGGCATATCATTTGATACACCATACTCTATGGCCCTCTATGTGTTTTGTCATTTGTTCAACACCCTGATAATATATTTCATTATGAAGGCATTTTTTAATCAAAATTTTATTTCATTTGCACGCTCACCTCAGTTTTGAGGTTTACATTGGATGTCATCCATATAATAAAGCCAACATGGCCTTAGAAAATATACACATGTTTCAGAAAGACAGCATTATCAACGCTGACGCATCTAACTAGGGGTGGGTATCGGTACAGAAAATTCAGGTCCAGGTCCTGTTCAGGTCCAAGCAGAGGATCAGGTCCAGGTCCAAACCTGAACCGGACCTGATTCAGTGTGTGAAAACATGTGAATGGAAGATACTCAAGACAATGGTCCATTTTGCTACAAAAAAAGTATGTTTTATGGAGTATTTGACCCCTACTAGACTAACTGCCTCTGCATAATTGATTGTAAGTCTTCGCAGAAATGACTATAAGGTATACTCTGCCTCGCTCTTGCTATTTTCCTCGACCGGTAAGCCCCAAAATGTGTAAATTCCTGATTACATAATCTGTTTAGTTTACAAGAAGTCCAACATCCGGTCCACCGATTTTTTCAGGTCCGTTTTTTCCGGACCGGTCCAAAAAGAAAAACCGGTTTTGTACCGGTCCACCGTACTGGTACCCACCCCTACATCTACTATTGAAAGATGATGTATGCCCAGTCTGGCTCCGGGAGTCCGGGCTGCGCCGTGGAATAATCATTCTACCGCATGAATCGGGCTCAAGAATCGTGACAACTCTCTGTGTATTCACGCTCTGAGCAAATGACAGGCGCTTGCTTCTATTCTGTTCTCACTCTTGAAAGGCTATTGAAAACACCGCTGCTGCAATCTTTTGATCCACAGTAGAGATGATTTGACTGGCAACTGTCCTGTTCAAAGTACCATTTAATAAGTAGTTATATAATGAGCCATATTGTTTTCTCTTCTTTCGTACAAACCGTTTCGATGGCAATGTGATGGGAGCGCGAGTTATGATGTTCTTTCACAAATTAACTCTGAAAGCCGTCTGTCGCCTCATGTTGTTCAATTTCTCTTCACATTGTTTGATTTTTATTTTCATGTCTCACACGAATGAACATAAATCAGGTGCATTTACATGGCTTCATTGCGCCAGTACACACATAATCATTGCTATACAGTCTTGCATTTGTCCTAGTTTTTCTGTGTTCATTCAGACCGTGCTGAGTCTTTTGATGTTCTAGAAGAAATTGTTCACTTCATCTACCGTGCCTTTTTTTTCTGTACACAAACTCTCTCTCGCGCGCGCGTACGCACACACATACATACATACAAACACACACTCTAACACAAACACACACACACTCTCTCTCTCTCTCTCTCGCACACACACACAAATATTCTCTCATAAACACACTCACAAACACAACACACTCACGCACACACACACACACAATCACTCACACGCACACACAGCACGCACACACACACATACACGAACACACAAAAATACACACACACGCACGCACACACAGCACACACACACACACGAACACACACACACACACACACGAACACACACAGGCGCAGATCGAGCTACAGTCGGTGATTACTTCTCCACTTCACTGACCTATAAAATTACCCGACACATTATCGGAAGCCTACAAAATTAACACTACCATCTCCGTGCGTGCTGTCAGGAAGATAAAACGTGGTTACGCCAATGAAATTACAATGATTATAACTCAGTAATTGATCCCGTCGATTTGTTTCTTGTCACGTAAGCCCATAGGAACTGACCTTTCTAATTTCTATTTAATTCATCTATGACCCTTCATTTGAGCAAATTGCTGAAAATTAACCCTGCTCACGCTGGCGATGTGCTGCAAGTAGGTTAGGTTCAAGCAAAACAGCGGAGAATACCGCGGAGGATTCTAACCCTTGTCCTGCGGAGCCAGTTTATATACGGGTTGCATATATATGATGCCGTATGTGGGCCCAGTATCTTTTCAAGTTTGGGTCATCTCTCCCTTAGGCCACAGCAAGTAATTTTTATGGATGACATCATATGCAGACTGAAAAATTAGTGAGATAGGGCGAAAAAAAAAACAAGATGGGTAAAAAAAAACAAGATGGCTAAATTTTCCTAATAAAAGCAATAAACATTGTAAAAACAAGAATTGAAGCGACGAAACATATCATTACAGCCAACAAGGCATTCATTCCTGTATTCAAGACACAAACTAGTGTAGTAAAGGTGTGGCACACTGGTATCACTTATCAACATGGCAACTACTCATTGCATCCAAAATGGTGCTACTTTTACAACTAACTAGTTTCATTTCTATAACTACAGTCATGGCTACCTGGCTAGTGTGACTTCTACAAGTACAATCATTAGCCTACAACACATTTGCCCATTTTGGTACTTTCTCGTAATGTTGACCATTCCGAAGAAAAAAATTCTGTTTGTTTTTTTCTGAAATTAGGCGAAAATTAAAGCGCGCGCTGATGTAATCCATAAAATTTACTTGCTGTGGCCTTAGATGCATGTATGCGGCATGCTGCAGCAAACCGCATCGATTGGGGAGGTACATCTGCAACAGCAGCACAGCAAAGGGCAAGTTCGACTAATATGATTAATTAACCGACTTAGGGGGTTAAATTAGCACCAAAAATTCCAACCAGACAAGGGTTTTATCAGAGTAAAGCTAAGGGCACAACCCGTCGTACGTGCAATTTGTCCGTAAGTTTTTTGGGGAGGCCACGTCAGCCACGTATTTCTGAAAACGTTCAGGCTGTACAAGGTAGGCACGTCGCCCGTACTGGCACACGAATCTGCAGCCCGATGGCACACAAAGTTTTGCATGCACGTAACGTTCTACGGCGTGTCTGCAAACGTGGACAATCTTTTGGGATCCGTAAGAGTACCGCCTCCGTACGAACTCGAAGGGAATTCGATTTTGGAGCACGCAGACACAACGTAGAACTTTGTGGAGGCAAAACTCTGCTGTGTGCCATCGGGCTACGGATTCGCCCCACCACCCCCCACCCCCCGTAAGTGCCAGTACGGGCGACGCGCCTGCCCTGTACAGCCTGAAAGTTTTCAGAAATACGTGGTGCACCATGGGCGTGGCCTCACAGAAAAACGGACGGACAAATTGCACGTACGGCGGGTTGTGCCCTTAGCTTTAGCAAAATTTGCAATAAAGATCTTCATTCATTCTTATCAGCAATTCCGTTTTGATCCTGCGATCAATAAAGCCAGCTGTGAAAATGTCAGAGTACGTCATAGAATATCGAAGATGACACTTGAAGGGTGTTGAGAAAATTCAAGATGACGCAGATGTCTCTAAGCACGCATTTCAACTTGAAAGGACGTGAGGGAGGTTGGCTACTAATGAAAAGGTAACGAAGCTAAATAAAGCTCTTTGTGCGTTAACGTTGAATAGATGGAAATCATAGGCCCAAGGACGTGCGAAAAATCTAGACGTCGACAAGTCTTGCTCTGGACTGTTTGAACGCAAAAGAAAGGAGCTGCACACTTTTTAGTACGTTCGTAATCTTTGCAGAAAAATTGTTGAATTGAAGGATTGAAGGAGTTATATTTCAATTTTCATGCAATTGTTAATTTCGGTCTTTGTTTATCTGTTTGTTCCTCTCTTTGTTTGCTCTTCTTAATATCCAAGCAGATCGTAAACGTTTACGGCTTGTGGAGACCAGGTCCAGAATACTGTGAATGTATTTAAGTTCGCGGGGATTTAATTTCGCGGTAGCGGGAAAAAGGACTTTTCGCGGTGGTTTTAATTTCGCGGTAGCACCATGCATGCACTATTGTCTCTTACTGCCATGGAAAAATGTTTGGGGTGGTTTTAGGTTCGCGGTGAAGTGTCCACTGCGAAAATCGCGAACATTCAACCACCGCGAATGTTTTTGCATTTACAGTATCTGCTAGGAGATTAAGCTGTTTTTCATAACAAACAGATGGCTTTCGTTCGCGTTTTGTAGATCGGGTTTCAAATTGCGCCAAGAAGCAGTTACCCAAGCAACTGGATATGACTTTGCAAACGGTCAGACGTTTCAGACAGCCATCCGGCGTCTCTGGTCAGTGACACCTTTCAAATTGGTTTAGGTTCGACAATGCCTTGAAGAGGCGTCGTTGAGATCATTCACTGTGACGGATAACCTCTCAGTGTGCAAGTCAGATTCAGTTGTGACGCTAAAATGCAGCTCTAGTGGAGTGTCCCATCATTTTTTTACGGTTTTAAATGCAATTCGGGTTAAGTCCAGACGGCGCACGACATATGATAAGAGTAGATAACCCGGTTAGTGTGTGCGTCAGGGCGTTATCGTCTTTCACAGCTTCGCGCCAAATGCAGGACCAATTCTCTTAAGTGATTCGCGTGTCTGTAATTGGGTTACATACAGGCAGAATTAAGTTACACAACAGCGCCATAATGCTGGTTTTGTAAACTTGGAATCTTAGACGAGCCTAGCTGTGGCTAATTTCCTAGACGACGGAAAAATAAGCAAAGTAGAAAGGTAACATTTTCAAGCCTAGGCAAGGCTAGGCCTAGCCTAATCAACTACTACTCTATTTATTCTTACTGAAACGCATTCATATACAGTATATATGTATGGTGACCAGCCTCTCCAGCTCTGTCCTGCCACTTGCTACATAATGTAATAGAACACCACAGGGTGTGTGTTACTTTGCTAGTAACCATGGTGACACCCGCCTGGTTTGACAAAAAGGAAAAAAAAGAGGAAGAGAGAAGGAGAAACGGACCAAAAACAATATGTTTCATTCCCGTGAAGGTAATCATAACAACTGTTTGGCCGTAGTGTCCACATGTATGTCTGAATGTAAGGCTCTAACAAGTCTCAGGGTTACAGCTATTGTAACGTTGCATTTTGGTACTAAAATACATTATCATGGTTACCCTCACGAAAGGGAAACATTGCCAGGGTGTGGATCTCCCCAAACACGGGACCTCCATTTAACGTTGTCGCGCTGTCGATTGCGCCACGCAATCTCACTTTCAACTGTCAGACTTGCGTCAACCATGGTCGCCTGAAACAAGATCGGTACATCGATCAAACCCTGTGCAGATTATGTAAGATTCACTTGTACTTATCCCCTACAGAATGCAATTTCAGCTCCAACATTGCCAGGGGAGAGAATCATCGATCAAATGTCACTAGGGGAGAGATAACGTTTCTCTCTGTTTCTTCACAACGTCATTTTGACTCAAGGATAGAACATAACGGGAGACACAAGATGAATAGTCAATGACAATGACAATGAAGTTAATTGCATATTCATGCCTCATTGGGGCTAAATGCCGTCAGTTTGGTACAAAAGGTAGTAAACGCAAAGTTATACTATAGTTTACATGCATCTTTTCTCTTCCTAAAACATTTGTAGATGAACTTACAGTGATTTTCCAGTATATCGTGGTCAGATGATGACATAAGATATTCCTTCCTTTGCAATTTCTACATGTGTACCATTAACGAATGTATTGCGCAGATCATTGTGTACAATGATCTGCGCAATACTCTAGGACAAAATGTATTTCGTTTTAATATAATAGTGATAACTTCTTCCCATAGAAATGGTAGATACTTAAAATGATGTGTCTTAGAACAGCTAGGGATAGAAATAGAATCATCGAGTCCTAGCGTTGAATAAACATGTCAGCGAGTAAGATTTGAGTCCAGATGAACTATTGCAACAAAGAACCTGTAACTGTGTAGCATTAGCTCCATAGATTGTATGATTTAAAATTCAAGTTATTTTGAGTAAGTCACGTATTTGATTGAAAGAAACTACTCGTATAGATAATGCACGTTTCGTACAATTTTATCCTTTTCAGTCGTCGTGGTCCGGAGGCCTTCAGTGATATTCTTTTCTCTAAGTGTTATTATCATTATCAAACATGATATGTGTTGACGGTATAACATTACAAATGCATGCGTTACTAGCACAGCAACAAAGCAGCTGGTGTCACCGATGAGGAAGTTGACGGAGTTCTTGCCTTGAAAAGTACAAGTACATTTTATGGATTACATCACTAAGTTTTGCCTGATTTAAAAAGAAAATAATATTTTCCTCCTCGGGGATGGTCAGTAGACCAAAATAGGCAAACTTATTGTGTTGTAGCCTATTAATCATACGTGTAGAAGTGACACTAGGGAGGTAGCCATGACTATATATATATAGTTGCATTAGTGAATTTTTGCCACGTTTTGTCACTTCAAATCTTGTTACTATTTTTATGGTGTCTATTTTGAAAATATAACCATCTTTTTTTTTACTCATCATGTTTTTTTTTATTCTGCATAGGATGTCATCCATATAATTTACTTGCTTTGGCCTAATCGGTATTAAGAAGTACCCGACCTTGGTAAAACGATCGGGTTGGAATGGAATTTCTGGCTGAAATATAGTACAATTTCCTAAACGTTTAATTCTCTTCGCGTCCGGAAATCTTATAGCTAAGTCCTTTTGACGTGCAGTAGCATCTCCGTATAGAGGTCAATATTCGCAAATATGTAAACCTATCTGGCTGAATGGTGATAAAATTTAAAGCCAGACAATCGGTATTAAGAACGACCCAACCCTTGTAAAACGATCGGGTTGGAATGGAATTTCTGACTGAAATGTAGTACAATTTCCTAAACGTCTAATTCTCTTCACGTCCGGAAATCATAGCTAAGTCCTTTTGACATGCAATATGCATGTAGAGGTCAATATTCGCAAGTATGTTAATATATCTTTCTGAATGGTGATACGTTTCTTCGATCACAAAACGCACACGTATAAAAACGCTCAGGTGGAACGAGATAGCGAGAGTTATAACTTATAACTACGAAAGAACTTTGAATGTAGTTAACCCAAATGGGTTTCTGAGATCACCATCAATGTTGTATTGCAGGGAATGGTTTTATATGGTGACCGACGTTACCGAAGTGCCTTTCGCTAACACTTGAAATTAAGTTTGTAGATTTGTAGCGTTTATATCCATTATCGCCTTCGCCAGAATGGCAAAAGGTTATGGAAACGGTTTAGCCAGGACTTTTTTGGTCTTTTTGGGTCTAACAGCATATAACTACAAAAGTTGTGGATGGATTTTGATGATATTTGGTAGGTGTGTACGTAGCGGTTGTGGAAAGAAAGGTCAAGCTTGAAAAAAGTATACCTGGCGTTTTACTACTGGTCATCAGGGAGCTTTGTACGTAAGTGCGTTTGTCTGTGAACAACATAACTCGAGATGTTGTTGATGGATATTAATGATCTGTGGTGGAACAATAGGACAGGACCATCATAACACCCACAATTTATAAGGTCTCAAAAACAGACATTCTTTATACGAACCCTTGTTTCTTTGGCGAAGGTATTGGTTCATGGTTATCATATAGCGAGAGTTAACTACAGGAGAACCCAAATGGTTTTAAAATTTCAGAGAGCACTATACAGCTAATTGTATTACAGGGAATGGCTCTACCAAAGTGCCTTCCACAAACACGTGCTGGAAATGATGTTTGCAAATTTGTAGCGTTGTAATCTATCCTATCATCTTCTTCTGGAGTTCTGTACATGCACTGAGACAGTCAGAAACGCGAGTCGTGGACGCGTGACTCAACCTCAGAGCAACTGGACGCTTTCCACTAGGAAGAAACTAAGTTCTACTGGAAGAGTGAACAACTTTATCGTACATTTTCGCCAAATTTAGCTATGTTTGAGTCACAAAAAGTAAACATATATAAATGGCTACGGTATCATGTATAAAACGAAAACGCCTATGTAATTTTCCCGGATAACCTTGTTGTGGGATCGGTAATGGTGTCATTTTCGCGGCCAGTAAGGTCTCAAGATTGACCATTTGCCACGATGAGATTGCCCTTACTTCTATGACTGTCATTACTTTCAACGTAGCTAACACTCTTCCTACTTGGGTCAATGCACTTGATCTTATTTTCTAAAATCCACCATGACCTAAGACTTATCTAACTAATTTTTGCACATTGCTATCTGTTGTGTGACGTGAAAATTTGTATCTTTTCTTTTCCATCTCAATTCATTAATATGCTAATGACAGTTGCAAGTGGCGCAGATCTTAACCAATCACATTGCCGTTTGTGCTGTGACGTGAAAATGTGGAGATTTTCGTTTGCATATAAATTCTATTTATTTGTTTATTCCTGTTTTCTGTACACAGAGTTGACACACTCATCAGTACTTTGCGCACTTACTTTCCAGGTGCGCCCTGTACAAATTCATTAATATGCAAGTGACAGTTGGAAGTGGGGCAGGTCTTAACCAATCATATTACCATTTGTCCTGAAAATGTGGGCTTTTCTCTTCCATCTCAATTGATTAATATGCAAATATCTACTTGCAAGTGGGGCAATTCTTAACCAATCAGCGTTCACTATTTCCGTCAGAACAATGCCTGATTTCCCTTCGATCCCACCGCGCTTACTACTAGTACTGTAAATGCAGAAACTTTCGCGTGGTTTAATGTGGCCGCTTCACGGCGAACTTAAAACCACCGCGAACATTTTTCCATGGCAGTAAGAGACTATAGAGCATGGTGCTACCGCGAACTTAAAACCACCGAGAAATGTCCTTTTTCCCGCTACCGCGAAACTAAATCCCCGCGAACTTTAATACATTTACAGTATTTCGGCCATGCCATAGACCTATCAATAGCACGTCGTGTCCTACTTTGCAGGATAGATTGACAATTAAGCAACGTGCCGAAAGTATTTGACCAGGTATTCCTTTCTACCCAAGCACTGGGGCTTGACTGGAACGCCCGAAAACTGGGTCAGGCGGTTGTTTTCTCCGTGTTGATCTTACTTAATGCGATTCAGAGTTTTTACAGACGGATTTTACAGGTCAAGAGATGTCAAGGACAGGCCGAGACAACAGCACATCCGCCATTGCGTGGTTCTTCAAGTAGAGTTTTAGTGGGTTGGCAACAATGGCGCATCGTCATGCGCGGGCCTCTTCACTCCTCTTGAGACGAGCGGCGTGGCACAGAAAATAGGGCCACTCAAACGTCAACATCTACTGTTTCATGTCAGGTCTGTGGTTCATGTGTGTGTCGACTTCCATGGAACGTTTGGAGTAAGAAGGACCTAGCAAGATTCCAATGTGACGGTTTGTGACAACACCAGCCCACTCAACACAATCTCGTCCTTGTCCAACTGTACTCAAGGTGTTGAACAATACAGGGCGAAAGAAACCAGGCAAGTGGTATGAATCGTTTTACTTGGTTCGACATATAACCTTCCTTCTGTATGAGGGGGAAAGGGGTGGTTGCATGTCTTACATAATCCTTAACATAATCGTCGATATGATCACGAGTCTTACATAATCGTTGTAAATCATGTAAAACTCACCTTAGGCGTTCTGGTACCTATTGTGAACTGTTCTAAATGCATACAGGGAAGCATTACCTGTTAGTCACCACACCTGTGCTAAAAATCGATGTCACCACCACCGAACAACGTGTTTCAATCGGGAGTAATATTATAAATTCCTAAAAGTTTAACATAGCTATGTTTTATAGTGCTAGGTCTAACGAGTTGTACTAGCCTATTACGTAATCTTACGTCATTCCTGACCAATGAAATAACTTGTATCAAATCACCTGTGACTTAGTAATTGTACTAACGTATCGCATATGGGGGTTGGGGTGGGGGGATCCGCAGCCTGATGGCACATAAAGTTTTACCTGCACGTAAAGTTCTACGGCGTGTCTGCGTGCTCCAAAATCCGTCGGATTCCCTACGAGTTCGTACGGAGGCGGTACTTACCACTTACGGATCCCAAAAGATTGCCCACGTTTAGGCACGTAGACAACACGTACGGTGGGTTGTGCCCTTAGCCTAACGTAGTTGTGCGGAGGCCACGAGTTCTCTGTCAGCATGGGTTAAACAAACAACAACTCCAGCAGCGCCCCTCCTGGGTCAAGTCCAAGTTCAACCTTAGAACAGCCACTATGTAGGAATTTGCTATGTTACTGATGGAGAAAACACATCTGTAGGGTAGTGTAGGAAAAACAGAACTTGATGAACCAAGGGGGCGGAGGAACATGTCAGTGTAAAACGTCATGGCGGAGGGGTTTACGAGGGGCGTGCAATTAGTAATGGTCCTGACCCATTTCCCATAGCAGGAGATTAATGAAACTTGGCACAGTTATTAGTCTTTCTCTTCATAGGAATCACCCAGAGTTATGCATTTCTCCCATCGTTTGATGCAGCTCTGGACACCGATTTTGTAGGACACCCCAGGTTGGTCCTCCAACTGATGCCTCATCAATGGCACAAGAGGGACGACCAGGTCTGGGAGCTGTTTCCACAGACTTCCAGCCACGTTTGAATTCAGGATGCCAGCGTTTTACAAGGTCATATGATGGGGCATCATCACCATAAGTTTCATTTATTTCATCAAAAGTCTTCTTTGGTGTGCGTCCTTTCAAATACAAAAACCGGATCACTGCGCGACACTCAACTGGTTCCATTTCACACCTGGTCCATTTCGCACCTGACTAAGTTCAAACACCAGTAAATCAGAAACCACAATTAGTTCAGAGCTGTCTTTTGCAACATAACCCATACAGATATGAATTATTACACATACAAAATTTCATTTAGATCAGACAACTGGAAGTGGGTCAGGACCATTACTTATTGCACGCCCCTCGTAGAAGTGAAGTGAAATGACGATTAATACACGCGGATGGTGGAATTGGTATGAGCAGTTTGTGAAATTTTGTAAAAAAAATTCAATTTATTACGTAAAACGTCACTGTACAGTTTTCAAAAAATTGGATGACATCTTAGAAATTATGCAATTCGGCTTGGGACTGCAGTGTTATTTCAAGTTTAACAAACTATTCCTTCATTCAAATGAAAAAACAAACAAACTAAATACTGATTTTTTTCCACGTCAAAGAGGAAAAAATTGCATAATGTGACAAAAATATTGAGTGCTTAGATGCATGGTAGCGTAGAAAAATGTCCCTAAAACCCGTGCTATCTTCTATCTTTTTCAAGTTACTGTCTCACGTTTAAAATGAATGGCTTAAGTCTTCACAAAGTTCCGTATATAAGTCTTGTAGTCTTTACTTGACTGGCCTTTGTGTAGTGTTAGCTCTAAAGAAGTCGGCTTGCAACACCACCCGTCTGATCCCTGACATTTCTACATGACCCCCCCCCCTCCGAGCAGTACATCACATCAGTCTTCACATCCCGACTTGTCAATGAGAAACTTGCCGAAGACGCACTTAAGACGCCCATCCCTATAGCCGCGATGTCTCCAGTCTAAGTTATCTTCACAAAGACTTTGTTGTGTTCCTCTGAAGGAGAAACGCCAGAGTGGTTGGGTAACGGATGACAGAGCGCTGACACAAGCCGCGCGGTTGGTCTGATACTGACCCGCCATACTCATGGAGGCACAACCTTGAGGTAAGCCCGAGTCACAGTGACGACGCAGATAATTTCTTAGATTTGCCCTCCTTACGTACTACTGTGTCTACATCTTAAGTATTTTGGAGATTCAGGGCGCCTTTAGTGGGACCTCAGAACAGTCTTAAGAAGTGTTATCGGCTCGCCAGGTCGTGAGTAGTGATGAATGTTTGTGACGATTGCAGACGATCTGGGGTAAAAGTAGTTCAAGGCCAAGAGACTCAGCACACAGTCTGAGACAGAGTGCAACGTTTTTATACTTAAATCATGTAACGTTACTATGATTATGACTTGATCTTCCATCTGAGACAGAATCTACTAAAAGTAGACTCTGTATTACTTACGATGAATGCTTGTGAGGACGGGGGAGGCCGCATAAAGGTGGCTTAAGGTCAAAAGACTCAGTACACGGTCTGAGATAAAGTCCAACGTTTTTACACTTTAATCATGTAAGATTATGACTTGATCTTCCATCTAAGACAGAATCTACTAAATGTAGACACATTACTTAGTGATGAATGTTTGTGACAATAGCAGACGACCGTTGGTAAAAATGGTTCAAGGCCAGGAGACACAGTGCACAGTCTGAGTGCAACGTTTTAATACTTTAATTAATCATGGGAGGTTATGAAATGATCTTCTATCTGAGACCAAATCTACTAAACGTAGATACTATATTACTTAGTGATGAATGGTTGTGACGATAGGTGATAAAAGTGGTTCACGGCACGGTTTATCAGTCAGAGCGCGGCGTTTTTACACTTTGATTTTGTAAGGTTATGAAATGATATTCTATCTGAGACAAAATCTACTAAAAGTAGACACTATATTTCGCCCATACAGACTAGACGATAGTTTAAAGCTTGTTAAAAATTGCCAGAAAAAATGTTAGCGGGGTCAAAATATTAATATATACAAGAGTTGATACCCTGTTTTGGCAATGTTTAAGGGTTATGTAACATACCACTAAATCGTTTGAGAATTTCTGTGTGTGTAATTTATTTGACAGACGTCCAGTGATGGGCGTGGATCCAAATTGTATTGGCACGTAGCGACGGAAAGAAACTCGTGGCAGGTTTTCAAAAACTTTTACCGTTGCCAACATTGTAGAATACAGTAATTGAAGACTATCTCTGGGGGTACACGTGTATAGATTTAGAGCAGCACGCCATGGTTACAATTGTAATCTGGTTGAGCGGATGGAAAGTGATAGAACGGAAAAACAAGGGCGCACACACATACGCATATACTTGCATGCACATATACGCATACGTACATATAGACACACATATAAAATACGCACCACATGCACACAGCATACACACGCACTCACACACGCGCGCACACTCATACTGACCCACCCGCACCCATAGACACAAACACAAACACACACAGACACACACACACACACACACACACACACACACACACACACACACACACACACAAATACACACACACACAAGCAGAGATATGTGTGTGTGTGTGTGTGTGTGTGTGTGTGTGTGTGTGTGTCTGTGAAAACATAAAAACAGAAACGCACACAGACAGAATCCCTCTAGGTCTGCCCTTGACTCTATGGTCCGCACGTATTTCGGTTTATCGTTTCCCCGTTTGATCATCAGTAGGTCACAGGTCGGTTGGCACACCCACTCATCTTCCTCACCCGTCCGTAAACATCTCCCCGCTTAGCCCTTTAGTCCGTGGTAATCAGCGTTCAGGTCGGCTTCCCAACATTTCCCCATCCTTTCTACCAGAACCAGTGATTAATGACTCTCGCCAAACCTGTCGTCAGGAATTGAATGCTAATATTTGACCAGTCGTGCTCCATGCTGGCGACGTGTTGAGGGAACAATTTACGGCGGGGAAAGGGTCGCTGCCCGGCGGGGAATAGGCAAATAGACTCAACTGGCATCACATAACGACAGTTTCAGTCCTTTTTAGGTTCGAGTTACCAATCAGTTGGGCCATGTTGATTTGGTTCTATGGATGACATCCTCTGGGAACCCCCAAGCTGGTGCAAGCGTGCGAATGAAAAAATGATTTGCCAAAAGGAAATTGGCTTCATAGTGAGAACTTGTCAGGAAGATTTAGCAAATGGCACACAGAATTTGGTTTACCAAACAATCTAGTTTTTTTTTGTTCTTTCATGTCTCCTTTTTAAGACGTTAGGATTGACTTTAGTACCCGTTTTCATTTTTTGTGTGTGGTAAAGTACCACATACACTTACTTTTTTTTTGCAGCTACTGTGTACAATTTACAGAACGGTCGAAACTATGTTTGGAAACGCCAAAAAATTAATGCCCACGTGGATGTCATCCCTATAATAAAATGAACATGGCCTTAATTGGACACGTGACCTAACGAACATGTGTTGAAGTTGATACCGTTGAAGGCACTTTCACACGAAGACCCGGAATGAGCCGGAATGCCGTTAGAATTTCTCATTCTTCTTATATTCCTGTGTGTTCGTAGTGCATTCTATAAATTTTTACTTCGTTCCAGATATATCTGCCCATTTTGGGGCCCTTCGCAAATGTTTTTGTCATGCTCGAAGCTTTCGAGGTGCATTTGAACTTGAGTAATATCGAACGGCATTCAAAGTATATTCTAACTGTAGTATGGCCGTATTCTACGACATTCCAACTTTATTCGAAACACTCTGAACTCATTCGATGGGGAACCGAAACGGCAAGCCACTTCAAATCCTACCAGAATGTGCATAAACGAATATCTGGAATGCCGTGAGAATTTCTAGAATGCACTACAAATACCCAGGAATAGACAAAGGATGGTTATTCCGACGGCTCATTCCTTCTCGTGTGAATAAGATATAACGTCCATTTGGAAATCCCACCCAAATGTGGCACGAAGTTTGCAAATTTTTCATTCTGGCTGGTTCTGCAGCTGCTTGATTCCTGCTGATTCGGTTTCAGTGTAAAGGCCATATAAGGCCAACACTTTCATGTAACTCGTCCCGAAACACGGCGTCAACTTGAACATAGCATGATGGATGCATCTCATTTTGGTACCGTTTGTATACCGGTCCCCTTAAGCACAATTTTCGTCACTGTCATACGGCTGGGTTATATCTTAAGTGGAAATCTAGCTGAGATAACACTAGGACATTGCAATTCAAAACTCGTAACTCAAAGTTTTGCTAAGGCCACAGGAAGTAAATATTATGGATGACACCATATGCAGTGTACTAAAATAATGAGAAAAACAGGACGGCTAAATTTTCAAAATAGACACCATAAAAATCGTAACAAGATTTGAAGTGACGCAACGTGGCACCACAACTAACAAGGCACTCATTCCTGTATTAAAGAAGTGAACTAGTGTAGTAAAAGTGATAATAGTGTATAACTTACTAAGTTGGTAACTACAGTAATGTCTTTCATATTGGTGGCACTCTTAAAACTATCCAACAAGTTTCACTTATGCAACTATAGTCATGGCTACCTCACTTGTATCACTTATACAAGTATGATTATTAGGCTACAACACAGCATGTATAAGTTTGCCTGTTTTGGTCTATTTGACATTCTCCGAAGAGGAAAAAAAATCTTGATGTAATCCATAAGATTTACTTGCTGTGACCTAACAACCTGAATCGATTTAAAAGTGCGGCCTGTCTCGATAAAATGACATACACATAAAAACGTGATAACTTTGCGAAATAACCGTGGGATATATAAAAAAAATCGAAATCGATGTAAAAGGGACAGGAATATCAAAATAATGTAATGCACATCTGATAGCAAATGGTATAAGAGAAGATTATGTTGATAGCTTATTGTTAATTGAGTCTGTCAACTGTATGAAAAGTGTTTGCCTGGAATCCATTTCATTCATTAGTTCAATAATAAGTTTATTGTGAATTCGTGCCGGTAGGCTAATTGCAAGTGAACGATAATTAATGGTATTTTACAAGCACAAAGTGAGTCATAAATTATATAAGTGAAACTGACAATGGAGATTGGACTATATTGCTAATCTATAATAAGTTTCTATATGTCTGTTGACTTTGTTCGTCATGGTACCTTCCATTTCCATACAGGATTTTGAAAACTGTGCAGTTTTTAAACATGGTTGTCAACTTTTTTTTGCTGCGTATGTAATCTAGATATTAGTTACATTGAATTTGTCTGCAAAAAGACAAATACATTTTGTAGTCACACTAGCACTGCTAGCTTCTTTGTGCACTGACCAGTTTTAGCAATGGTAAGGTACACGACTTGATTTTATGAAGAGATAAATAATGCGCTAGGAAGACAAAAAAATCCAGCCAAAATGCTGCTAAACCACAGGGTCAAACATCCAGTTCGTTCTTTCCCAGGTTTGGTTTTATCTTATGTTCACCTCCAGTAAGACTGTAAGAGACAATCGCTGCCATTTTTTATTTTATTTGCCATTTGCCATTCTTGTTGTGTGCTGCACTGTGGCGCCATGCTCTAACCATGTGCCCCATAACCCTGGAGAGCACATCCTCTGGCAAGTGTGAAATTCTGATTGATCGGGGATGCTATTGGGTAACATGTGGCCTTCTTTTCGGAACAGACGAAAATCAATGCTCGCATGGATGTCATCCATAGAATTAAGTCAGTGTGGCCTTATTAGACGCACAAATAGTACACTTATTAGGCACTAGATGTAATATGCTATTACCACTGGTGTGGTGTTGCGCACTTGAAAACATTTAAGACAATGGGATATCTCTTTGCTAGCCTGGGCCGTTCACCATACTTCTTCTGTCGGTACCGAGACAAAAAAATTGATTGTGACTGGACGATGATGCATTACACACGGTTATGATAATTATATTTCCCGGGCACCGTCTGGCGCCGGAACACTAATGCTGTGAAAAATTGCAAATCAGCCGATATCTGGCACTTACAGAATATCATTCAACAGAAGAAAACGAGAGTGGTGAATGGGGACGGAGGGGTTGTGGAAGGGGGGTGGGGGTGGAGGTGGATGGTGAATGTCACCAGCGGAATTTCGACCAATTTCGTCTGTGCCATTTAGACGACGTTTTGACAGTGGCTTCACGTGTCGATCATTTGTTCTGTTGTCGAAATGGGTTATACCATTTGCCCGGGGGCATGAGAGGTGACAGAAGGACGCAGACAAGACCTTTGTTGTTGTCGACAGTCTGTTCTACCGAAGGCCCAGGCGGATCGACTGGACGTTTCATGGAACAAGTTTGCCCTTCGCTTAAACCCGATAGGAACAGCTTTAACGTAGGTGCACGTCTGTACATGATTGACAAATTGATGTTACCTTCCGTATGTACTTTCTTATGGGTTGTTTTTAAATTTAAAGTCATTCCCGCACTAAACGTTACATCGAGCGTTACCCATTTCCGTTTCTGTAGCCCTGGACAACACGGCTTTCTGCAATCAACTACAGCAGGGGGCTAGTCCATTGGTGTTCTGTGTGTTCAACTCTTTCCCGAGTGCTAAGCAGAGAAAGCAGCACGTGCCATATCTATAAGTCTTTGGTATAAGTTCGCCAGGGATCGAACTCACGACCTATATCGACTGCAAGGCAAAGACTCTTCTCACTCGGTCATTGTATCGGTTGTTGGTTTTTGTTCTTTTTGGACTAACATTCAGATACACACACTCATTACCTTTGAATATTTGAAAACTTTCAACTGAAATCAACTGCCACAATGAACAGTGGACATGTGACAGTACTTTGTTGTTCAGGTTAGTCAATTGAAGCGGTAAGTTTTTTTTCCTATTGCAAAGCTACTCATGTTTTTGCACATGAAGAACACGAACGAAAGTACGTAGGTAGGGTTTTCAAGGTCAATACAGTTGTTTTCAAAAGTGCAGACGAGTGTGTGATTCAAACAGGTTGTGTGACTTGTTGTTGTGCCCAGGGGTGATCTGACTAGCGGATAACTATGTAGCCACGTCCTTGCTAAACTCCATTTTCCCGAGGTAGTCCAACAACCAGTGCGAAATATGACGTATCCAATATCCAATATCCAACATAGTAGTATATAATTATAACAACATTTGCGCGAAAATGCAGAATATTAAAATTTTCCCTGTAGCTTTTTCTCAAGCTACTCTCACATAATACTCTACCATAGGCTTACCCTGTAGTATTTGTTTTTGTGTGTGAGTAAAACAAAAACTGCATCTGCTTGGTTTTTGGACCTGATCGTTGTCATAATTATACTATACTATTAGTGAGACCGGGTGGCGTAATCGTCAGCGCGTTCGCCTCAGGTCCAAGAGGCCCTGAGTTCGAATCCCGCTGTGTCATCGATCTTGTGCCCTTGGGAAAGGCTCTTTACACGACTTTCATCACTTGACTCAGGTGTAAATTAGTATCTAGCTGCGGCTAGTGGCAGTGGCAGGCCTTAGTTGCTGAGACAGGCCTTAGGGGCATGTTCGGGCATGACGAAACCGCCATGACACACGAGTCAGGGGTAGGAGGAACCCCTTGCATCCTTGGTCGGACTATTTGCACATAGTGATATCTGGATATTCCGAATTGTAGTCTTATACACGCCAAAGATTGTAGTATATTTATCCAAAAATAATAAAGTAGGCTAAACTGAACTTCGAATTGCTTTGTTCTATAGCTGAGGACTGTTATTTTGATATGTTCTAATTGTAGGACTTTTACGAGTTGAACTTACTGATACATTGCGTTGTCAGTCAAAACCTGTTTTAGTGTATCAAATCTGGATATATGATATAATATTCCTCCTTTAATGAATATGATATTTAATTACGTATGGAAATAATTCACTTCAGCCTACGCACATAGCAGCCGTACACCTTGAAACGTGTCTGCCCTCCAAGTATGGAGAATGTCATATGGTCCTTTATATCTTTTTATTTATTCATCATTAATCCTTTAGGGTAATCCTTCTACCTGATACATTGAATGACCTTCCTCTCACTTTCCATAGTCAAAATAGACTGTTCTCTTATTTACGTAGATGAAGGTTAGACATCCAGGGAATAAGATACGCCAAAAAGTAGTTACCCAAGCAACTGGATATGATTTTGGAAACGGCCAGACGTTTCAGATAGCATCCACTATCTTTCGTTAGTGACACTGAAGAGATCTTGAGGAAACTGTCTTCTATATCCTTACTATGAATGAAATTTACTTCGCTCTTGTTCATTTTATGCGAGTTTGGAGGAATGCGTCATTTGTTCTCTTATTTTTACGTAGGTATGAATTGATTTCTCATGCACTGTTGCTGGTCTTCCCAAAATTACTGTCAGGACGCCAGGTATTGTAGAGAAGCAGTTGACTGTGCAAGATTTGCCCGTGGTATTTTTTCAATGAAATAGTACCTTTAAAGAATCTGCTCAGTTTTGTATTATTTGAAATGAAGAGGTGATGGCAAATTCATCTGACAGCCCAGCGAAATGGCGCCATTAATTTTTCCAGTCCGTCTACTAGAGGCCAATGTAACGTTACGCACAGGGGAGCGAAAATCAGCACCAAGGACAGGGTATACTTGTGGCAAACGTAATACTAGGCTGTGTTCAGACTTGTTTAGGAGGCATGAATACGAGGCGCATACAAACATATGATTCCTTCCGAAGGCTTAAGTTTGCACCGACGGGATATCGTTATGGCAGATTTGTTATTATTTGACAAATTGGGTTACTCTCCAAGCAGAGGTTCGGCTCCAGGTTTATTTTGACGTCTTTTAGGCGTTTTTTATCGGTCTTTCACTTTGCACTATTTTCTTCATGTCCACCGGCCAAAACGGACATGAAGAGAAACAGCAACAAATCGACAAGCATGACAAAAAGGCCTAGCTCAAAACACATAAAAAACAGTCTGAACCTCCACTTGGAGAGTAAACTCGTATAAGTATGAGGGACAAATGAAAATGGACATTATTTTTGGTCCGATTTCTGTTGATTACTTTTTAAGGTTCACAGATTTATCAACGATTTTACTTTACAAGACACATATTTGAAACATATTCTGAACCACTGGATATATACAAAAACGGCTCATATACTGATATTCCAACGAGAGCGTAGCGAAATACAAGCAAAAAATCCTCCTCCTTTTCGGACCCCAAAGCCCGCGGTGTTGATATCAATCATGAGAATTTAGAACAGAGCCATCGGCTTTTTATCCAATCAAATCCTGTCGACAATCGTTTCAATCTTACAGCATCGTCAGCCAGATAATTTCAAATCCACAGTCTTCCATCAGGACAATTTTAATGCCTTACCAACTTCAGAACTGGAGTAATGGAAATAATAAAGATTTGGTAAAGAGCCATCGGCTTTCTATTCAATCAAATCCAGTCCTCAATCGTTTCAATCTTAGAACATCGTCAGCCAGATAATTACAAATCCACAGTCTTCCATCAGGACAATCTTAATGCCTTACGGCTTACCAACTTCAGAACTGGAGTAATGGAAATAATAAAGATTTGGTAAAGAGCCATCGGCTTTCTATTCAATCAAATCCAGTCCTCAATCGTTTCAATCTTACAACATCGTCAGCCAGATAATTACAAATCCACAGTCTTCCATCGAGACAATTTTTAATGCCGGAGCAGCTTCAGCGCTGCAGTAATTGAAATAGATGTATTCTCAACAGCTATTTCGATTCCAATCATTCGCCTTTGATGCGCGTAATAGACAAGCCTAGGTTTTAATACCCCTGTCCTATTCAGACTGTAAGTGTGACGGGTGTGTTTGAAAAGTGATATCGACAGAAGAAAGAGGCTTTGCGAACCGAATCGGAGATCGACAAACAACTAGGATATTTAAACAGTGTGAATGTCTTAGCAGTATGCCGATAACCCATATAGTAAACGTTTCCCGATATCAGATCAGATTTAACCGTGCTACATGTACAATAAACTGTACAGGTACTCTGAATTCGACCCACAAGTTTGACCTCACAGCTATAAACAGAACAATCATACAAGTAACACGTTATTGCGACTAGATATATCATTCAGGTCCATCATGATATCGACATTTCATTCAAATAACACAAAAAGTTAATGAAAACGTTGTAATTTGCGGCGAAGGAGATTACAAGTGACCCAGAAAGCAGGGTGCAGGGAGAGGTTGGGGGATAGAGGTCAGGTAAAGTATTGATTTCACTATTCCCCAGTTGTGTCTTCTACATCGTGATGACGTCAAACTCAGCATGCATGTTATCATACATGTGGGGAGGGGGGATAGGTAGCATTCACCAGGCCTTTCTATGGGGGTACGGGGATCGTAGAATTCGGCACACAAAAAATCGGGAAATTGGCCAGGGGAGTCAGTCCACGCTAAGTTAAATGTTTCCCCTCCGAACAACTCCTCTGGTAGCAAAACACCCCTGGAAAATCATTCTTCCTATAAAAGCCAACGTAGTCATTCTGGTAGAGAATAGGAGATAGGAAAGGAAAAGAGGACAGGTGTCGATGACTGAGAATCAAACAGAAAATAGAAAAACGACATAAACGAAACACCAAATGGCAATTACTCAACAAGCCACAGCTTAGGATGTTGGAGACGGTCAGACGTTTCGGTCAACATCCGATAACATTTCGTCAGTGACATCGAAGAGATCCTGTCGGTCACGAGGATTTAGAACAGAGCCATCAGCTTTTTATTCAATCAAATCAAGTCGACAATCGCTTCAATCTTAGAACATCGTTAGTGGGTAATTACAATAGGTTTTATATCCTAACTATAAACAGATATGCAAAGGAGTTCACGGCAATTTTAGTGTTCTAAAAGGAAACAAAGGTAAGACTTGTCTTACCGTTTGTAAGGTCATATCCAGTTGCTTGTTAACGAGTACTTGCTATTTGAAGTATCTTATTATTACCTGGTTAATTAATCTGTATCGACGTAACATAGACGAAATATTCAGAACTGTAACATATCGTCGACGGCATGTAATTCGCCAAACGCTGCAGCTTCTCTTCTCAGTCCCGTAGCTGGATCAAAACTTAGAATAAAAGATGTACGTTCTGTTGTTTATAACGATGAACTAATATTACACCATAAAAATATATGGTCTGTTGTTTATAACGGTGACCTGATCTTGCATTATGCCGTGGGAGTTTATCTATGTCGACGGTTGCTCCCAAAGGTAAGTTGTATTTTCAACTCAGAAATGATGCAGAACAGACAGACACTTTGCCTTGTACGTAAATCACGTTGAATGTTTTCAAAGGATATATCGTTCTGTTTGAACTCTTTCAAAGGTAAAAGAAAGGAAGACAAATAACGTCAGAATCAAAATAAGCAGACATAGGGTGTTACGATAAGAGATGCTAAGACCTGTTCTTGTAGAATTATCGGGAGGGGGGTAGCATTCACGGGAGGGGGGTAGCTTATCACAAAACACACAGCAACAGCTAGCGGGTAGTTTATAGGGTACGCAATTCGTCAAGACTTGACTTTGTGAAGACTTTCGGTTGAACTTTTCGGGCAAACTGTCCACTTTTCGTGGAAGCGGGAACTGAGATTTCAGAGACATGTCACATTTTAGATTACAAAAACCTGCGACGAAATGATATAGAATGGAAAATAGGACAGAGTTTTTCCTCACACGAACTAACTCACTCCAGATCTATAATGGTTGTTCCCTTCCTACAGTTCCTGTGGTAGACTGTTTGCTTGTTATATAGCAGGCTGCGTTGAGAGATGTACAATCATTTACCAGCTCAGTGGTTTATCCTAATCT
>NC_049989.1:10016066-10033046 GCF_000003815.2 Branchiostoma floridae | reverse complement strand
CGACGTATCCTCACTTCTTTCTGGCCCTGACAGAGAAGGGCGGACACTGGTGGTTTTTTCCAGGGACTCATACCATGTTCCTGGTCTGAAAGACTTGCCGTGGAATTCCTTAAAGTATCTCTTGACGTGGCCTTCAGGAAATCTATATCAACGTCATAAGAGCCAGATAACATATTCTTTCTCCGCTCAGCGAAAAGAAATAGTCCTGATATTAAAAAAAATCATGGACCTATGATGTTTCTCTGTCATCTTTGAATAAACTTACGAGTATGAATGTAAACATCAACAAACACGTTTAAAATTGTGCCAGGTGAATATTTGTCATGCATACGTGTGCGTGTGTGTATGGCGTGTAAGATTGTATGTATGTGTGCATGTGTGTGCATGCCCACTTATGTGTGTGAGTGTGTGTGCACGTGTGCGCGCACGCGCGTGTGCGCGTGCGCGATGACGATGACTCACTACTTCTTATGAAATTTCTCGTGAGATATTTCTTCCTCGAAGATCTATTCTTCGTCAATGACATAGATAACATTCCGATGCTTCAACTGTCAGAAACTTTGCAGAGAGCAATTGGGTCAAGGATAGTCTTCACTTCACTAAGATGCCATGTAGAAGACATCAGTACGCTTTCTTGAAGTGTTTGAACACGCAATAGCCTGGTGCTTCAAGACACAGCACTTAAACTCTAAGCTCAGTGTTCTTTTTTGAGAGCCCACGAACCTTTTACCAACTGTCTGATGATTTATTTACTTTGTAACAGGGTATTTGGAACAGCAAGCTGACCAAGGGAGAAGAGATAACCTCGCGCCCCGGACTTAGACTCCGAGTCGCTGGTCGTATGTCCTTTCCGTCATTTTAAACGTCCGGGACGAACCATTTGGGTTTAGGGAGGGGGTAGGAAAAGCGATACGTAAGTTAAAGGAATATGTAGCCCCAAAATTTACAAGGGAAAACAATCAGCTACATATAGCGGCAAGAAGCAGACCTTCAATTAGAAGCTCTGAGAAAGATGTCTGAAAAACATCGAGACGTATTACTAAGCAAACTACTTATTTGTTGTGTATAAAGAATTTTCCTATACTATTATCGATAAAATTTTGTTGTTCTGTATGTAGCCCTGTATGTAGCACTATTGTCTGTATAGCTATTAGTTGTTGTTGGTTGCCATAAATTGTACCCTGTGCGATCGTTGAGCAATAAATTCATTCGTTCATTTATCCATATATCCGAATGCACAACAATTTTTCTTCAAAATTGCAGCTAATTTTTGACATGCACACTCACACGCACATACACACACTTCAAAAAGATGATTCCATCGCATCAGATGCAACAACATGCAACAACTATATAGGCATCAAAACATGTTAAAATATTCCACTCTGAACTCAATACAGAAAGACACATATCTATCTCCACACCAACATCTAATAGATGACAACCGCACTGCCACCGTTTTTACAGAAAGGGTGTATTTCTGGCCATCACTGTTAAAACATGCTAAAGTGCACAGCTTCAAATACTGTCTGATGTCTCATATCAAAAGTACCTCTAAGACTAAGACATAGTCGTTCTCCAGTTGACAAATTCTTCACATCTTCTTTGTTCAAATAATTAGATGTTTTGTTCTATCTCATCCCCCATTCCACCTACCTTCTTTACGACTGACTACGTCATCAAGACCCATTTAAAATATGTTTTACGTCAATTCACGTCGACGTCAAATTAGAATCACCGATTTAAACATGAAAGCACATGAAAGCTACCAAACAAACAGTATCTCGGGGAAGATATGTGCGACAGGGTGTACGATGTTCAACATTCTAAACATCGTTCTTTTAAAGAATTACGGATAGCGAGACATCTGATCATTGCAAGTCGTTTTTCAAGCCTTTCGGAACGGTAAGGGTCACAACCAGATATATGTGGAAATGCAGGAATGCAGTTATTCATTAGTGACTGCCTCCTATCTCAAACGGCAGGCGGACAAGAAGATATTTTCTTTGCCCTTGGAGGTCGATTATCTGTATCCATGTCACGAATGGTTCTTTGTTCCAGAAGATTTTACCATTCCCGGAGAGATTGCTCTCTCAGACGGGTTTCACGGATAGATTTTTCTTCAAGGTTTCCCGTAGAGGGTCATTAATTTTTCTTCCCGCACGTATTTCTCGGAAAGATTCATATTTTTTTTCCGAAAAGAATTTCTCCAGGAAAATTTCATTTCCAGGAATGCTGGATTTTACCATTCCGGAAGAGATTGCTCTCTCAGACGGATTTCACTGATAGATTTTTCTTCAAGGTTTCCCGCTGAAGATCATTAATTTTTCTTCCCGCGCGTATTTCTCGAAAAGATTTTTTTTTTCAGAAAGAATTTCCCCAGGAAAATTTTCTTTCCAGGAATGTGGAATCTAGAAATTTTACATTTTCGAAGAGATTGCTCTCTCAGACGGGTTTCACTGATAGATTTTTCTTCAACTTCAAGGTTTCCCGTTAAAAGATTAGAAGGTTATTAAGTTTTCTTCCCGCACGTATTTCATCTTTTATTCCCGGAAAGAATTTCCCAAGGAACATTTCGTTTACAGGATTGTGAAATCCTTTCAGGTAATTACGCTAGATTACACACGTTAACGTTGAACTAGGCCGGGGTAATTTGAACCATGCGATGCAGCCTTTGTGTGTTTGTTGACCTTTGTACCACGCATGGTCCCCATCTATTGAATTCGTTCATTCAACATTAGGACGACTATACCGTAGTGAATCATGATCGTTCGCCATTCCATCGACCCTGTAGAGGCCCCTCTACCGAACCCAAATCTCCGGGGCAAGCAGCTGGTCGCCCCGGAGGATGGCACGAACCACACCGCCTACGATGTCTTTCTCCAGCCGGGTGATAGTGTATGTTTGACATCGCCCCCCTCCCCCCTCCTGAACCACGTGTACTACATGTGTGTCGGGGAGTGCAGCAGGCACAGCATCCAACGGCCAAGTGTACGAGTTTGCTGCTGATGTGGTAGTGGCGTTTTCATCCAGTATCAGTTGTACGGTACGTACCGTCTTTCGAGCAATATGTGAGGTTACGACTGTACATAATCAGTTAACATTTTTTTACTCATCAGGCTAAGTCATAAGTTCGTGACTATTGAATCCCTTTGTATATGCTATTATCTTTCAAATAAAAATCTTGGTTTTCTATGAGATTTTGTCTACGCGTTTGTCCTTGATAGGTTCAGGTCACATCTGGTGAAAAGCTCCGCCTCTTCTGCATCTATTGTGATGACGTCGAGCCGACTGTTGATCGGGCCGTGACTCGGTCGCTTTCGGAGATTGTCGGTACCGATCGTGACATCGACTGGGGCCGAGGCCACAGCCGAAGGTTTCTGAAGAAGTCGGACGGGTTCCCGATCAGTGTTCACAACACCTATGTGGAAGCTGGTACAAACAGTGCTCTGTGCTACAAACATCACCTTGAATCTGCCTACTACGTGAAAGGTACTTGTATTCGTAGCATGCAGTCATATGATTGATAGGAGGCGTTTATGCTTTTATGTACATCGAGTCGACCCATGATAGGACGTACATGTATGTGGGAAAGATTTTCAATATCAACAGATGGTCATTGTAAAGAGGAAGCTAGATCTAGAGGTCCATCAAAAACTGACCGCGATGGCCAAGTGTACTTTACGAAGACAATTTTAGTACCTTGTACAGGTTTGACTGCATTATATCTGATTGTCTGAGTTGTATTTTGCTCGATTTAGTCTATATAAAAACACAATTCAGTCGTTTCCCCTTGTCTATTGGTTAGGCAGAGCCACTTACACGTGGGAAGAGGGTGTCCAGAAGGCGGAGACGCGTATAGATGCTACTAACGGAACCGTGTACAGTATGAACGAGCATGACGCACACCACGCGATCGCGCACGAGGACGCCGTGGCCCTGTGTGTGTTCCACCCAGTCTTGGTTGGCAACGAGAACCACGATTTCAGCGGAGAGTACTCTGGGTACAAGCCTTCCAAATGATGTTCGTTAGATCAACCTACTTGGTTAGATTAAAAGTTGTTTCACTTGAAGAAGAAAAGGGGTGGCGGTTTCGCTTGAAACTTTTGATATCCCCTTCTTTCAAGATGAAATAACTGAACTATTGAATACAGAAAACTTTGCTTCCGTTATAGAATAAAATACGACTTATGCAGAAGATGTCCTCACTATTAGACCATTCATGAAACGTGACAAGACAGATGTTCTGGATGTTGGTGTGGTCTACGCACTGCAATATGAGCATACCCGTTAGGGAGCGTTTCTGTTCCTTATAATTTGCCATAATTTCAAAGCCGACCCAACGGTGTCACAAGATGGTATCAAAAGTTGGCAAAGGAGTGTAGCCGGCCTAGGGTGTAGATTGTGCCATCTGGAGATTAAATTTGCCATGCATGATGAGCTTTGTTGCCAATGCCAGCCTTTTCATTGGTGATAAATCATTGATTTGATTGAAACATTCATTCCTCTTGCCCCTTTGCTCAATAAGAACTAGTATTACGTGCTAAAACGTGTTTACCTCTGTCAGATAAACAGGTGTTAAAACAACATGTACTAATTGAAAGCAAACATTTTTGAAATGCTCTTGTGAAAACACCACTTAAACGCACTCTCTTAGTCTCCAAGCAAGATTACTGGGGAAATTCGTGGCCTTAATTCTCATATGCTCCGTATGCTTCTCCCATGTTGAGAGGGTGCGGAAAAAGGTCCATTGATGAAGGTCACACTTGTTCCCACCAACCTAGGCCTCTACTTATAGGGCCCTTACACTGAAACCAAATCAGCAGGAATTAAGCAGAATCAGCCGGAATTAAGTATTTGCAAAATTCGTACCACATTCGGGGCCATTCTGGTGGGAATTTCAAATGGACCTTATATCCCCTTCGCATGAGAAGGAATGAGCCAGAATGCCGTCAGAATGAATATTCTTTTCTATTCCTGTAAATTCGTATTGTATTCTAGACATTCTAACATTCCAGATATTCTTTTGGCCACATTCTGGCAGGATTCGAGGTGGCTTGCCAGGATTCGACGTAGAATGCGGTCAGACTGCAGTTAGAATTACATTGTATAGTTAAAATACACTTAAAATTCGCTATGAATGCCATTCGATATTCACTTCGAATGCACCTCGACAGTTTTTAACATGTCAAAAATTTTCGTGCCAGGCAAAAGAACGGGTACAAATAGCTGGAATGCAGTTAGAATTTCTGGAACACACTACGAATTGCCAGGAATTGCCAGGAATAGAAAAGAATTTTCATTGTGGCGGCATTCCGGCTCGTTCGTGATCGTGCTCTCGTGTGAAGGGGGCTTAAAAATGCGCCAACAATCCTGACAATCCGCAACTAAACCCTCACAAAAAATGGCCCCGCAAGAGTAGCGGTGCATCAGACGATTTCTCATGTCTAGACGATCTAACAGCAGACGCAAGAGTTATAGATCAACGTAAAATTGTAACAATTCTTCACAATTAGTTCGGCAAGTCTCTAATGCAGATAGCACTAGAACATGCATAACGTTATACTGATAAGTTTGCGTCTCAGTGTAATTCTTGTCGGAAGGGGATTTGCGAGTAGGTGACATAATTTGCAAGTGTAAACATATACACTGTTATTGAGTACTATTCATCTCTGGAAGACACGATTTTTTGGTAGTTTCAAACTATTTAACGCAAGGTTACCAGTTTACGGTCGATTTGTTAACAACGCAGTTTTCCGGAAAACGCGCAGGCAGAAGTTAGAAGTTCTCCTTTCGGAAGATATCTTAGTCGGTCTGCTTCAACTTCTGTATGGCATCATATTTCTTCTGTTGGATTTATCGCCGTGTGAGCGTCTTTAGTAAACAAGTCTGCAGCCAAGAATTCTTTCAGGGTGACCAGTTTACGGTCAGTTGGGTGTTTCTCCTTGGACTTATTTTTCTAAAGGCCATATAATTGATCATTTCCCATAAAAAGTTCCCCAAGTAGTTCACTGAGATAACACAATGGAATATTGTTTACATCGACGCCATGCGGTGCACTATGCATCGCCGCTAAACGTACCGGTAACGTTAAGTCATATTGCCCCCAACAGAACGCCACTCCTAGCGCCATGCTGTTCCACAACTTGCCCAATGGTACTCATGGCATCGTTGACGCATTTATATGTTTTTATCAATTGTAAAGACTGTTTTTGGCCTTGAAACGCGTTCAGTATACATATGGCTTCCTCACACCGTGCCCTCCCCACATGAATTTGGCAAAAACAGCGCCCCTTAGCGATTTTGCCCTGCTCTCCAGTGCACAAGCCAGAACTGTATCGTCACGTGATGTAACATGGCGTTCGAAAACAACCGGCTCGGCGACGACAATCACTTGTTTTCGTGCAGTTTTTAAGACTTCCTTTTGATAACATACATAAAATCACCATGGATTCTTGAGATAAGAACTGCAGGTTTGGTTTCAGAAGATGTTGCAATTGATATAGAGTTTGTAGGATTTAGAAAGAGGGGACGAAGTTAGCAGTCGAGAATTACGATAAAATCCGGGCCATCTGTAACGGTGTTCTACGATCCCATATGTCAATTTGAATTGTTGTCAGGCTTTTCAAACGTTTAGTCGACTGCTTTGCTGGTTGCAAACATATGTCATAAATAAGACACATACACATAGATCATATAGACGTACTTCTTTCCTGCTGAAGAGAATTTTCTTTTTTCACAATTCACCTCGAAGTCTGCACAAGCCCATAAGTGACCGTAAACTGGTCCTGCACGTAAACTGGTAACCTTGCGTTACAACTCGGCGGTACTGAAGCGCCGACTAGAAGTCCATGACGGTACTACAGCCTTGAAACTTCCAAAATTTGTTCATGTACTCAAGTGAGGAATTAAAACTTGTGGAGTGTTAAGATCCACTTTGTTATGTACTTAACAATGAACTGGTCAGCTAGGCTTGTAGAGGAAGTGATTTTTTTTATTACCATCAATACCAGTGACTGTATCTGATAGTCAAAATCTACCATAAGATGCATACTAGTAGATGTGATGAAACCTTCAATGAACACATTGACAAAACGTATACACACCTCACACAAAATATCTAGAAAACTAATTTCAGGTGATCATGCCTTTGCTATTTTACTCTCAATTTACATATACTTTACATCTTAAGAAAGATTACTTCTAATTCTTGGCAATGGTATTCCATTTAATAAGTTATGATTGTACATGTATACCAGTGCAGGTTTACAAAAGTGCCAAAATTTCCACTCTTGTGATAAGCTCTGGCTGTGTCGCACAAAAGAACAATCTTAACATATGGAGTAAGTATCCTTGTGCATGGTGAAAAACTCTCTACTGATATATGATACAATTCATGCATCACTGATAAAGTAGCAATGTATTCAGTGTATATATGAATGAACATGTGTCTCTATGTATATGTTATACATAGAGACATGCATAATTACATTGTCTTGTGAGTGCATCATCATCATCTGTATATATCTATTGAACTTGCTAGAGTCAATTCCAAGACACCATGAGGGTTTTTAGGCGATATTTATAATTAGTCTGAATTATTTTGAATAAAAGAATATCTGAGCCACAATAATTAAATTATTTTTAAAAAATTGACTGAGTAAGTACTCATATATTTGAATTCCCTTGAATATTTTAGAAACATTTTGAAACTGTACAAAATATCTTTATTTAGAATAATTGTGAAACCTCTGTTTGATTATTTCACATTTACAAATATTCACAAAAAATTGTAAACCTGGCCAAATGGTTAAATTAATTTATTGCCCCCATAAAAGTAAGCCCTATTGTTGTATCTGTATATTTTTAGATGTCACTGCTGGAAACTGGTGGATCCTTTGTGGAGGGCCATTGTTGCATGGCACCCAACCATACTTTGCAAGAATGTGTGAATTGCTATCTTCCCAGCCCACTGAACCATTTACAAAAAATGGTAGAAAATGGTAGAAAATGGTAAATAATGGTAGAATGCTGTTATCATTATTTAGAAACCATTAGAAGTATCCAATTCCACATGATGAATATTTCTAAAGTTTCACAGGACCAGGGAAATATTTGTAAAGTTAAATCAGTGTTACAAATATTTCTGAAGTGTCAAATGTCCTAGACATATAATTACAAAACTTCAAAATCAATTCTAAACAATGGCCACAAACATCCACATGGTGTCTTGGAATTGACTCTATCTATACCATAACTTCCAAACGTTCACTGCATAAGCTGTCAAAACCATAATCCTGTGATATGTTCATGCTCCAATGAGAATGATATATTTATTCCATGCACCCCACTGAAAATGTGATATTTGGTTGTGAACATCAGCACATGCCAAATAATCTCACAGCAACAAAATGATCAAATGCTAAGTGCAATGCAGCCTACAATCACATACACAAAATACTTGATAACCCTTCTTAAGTATATTTGTACTTATATACATCATGAAGCCTACAGCCATTTCTATAAAAATATAAAAAATAAAAATATAGCAAATGCTAAACACTCAAAGAAATTATTCAATAACTGTAAGCAACTGCCATTGTATTTCCTGCTCCCTCTAATCTAAGAGTAGATTGTCAAATTAATTTCATTTCTTCAGTAAAATTCCTCAATAGATATTAACTATAACTAGTCTATATCTAACTACTGCACATCATTTGTATGACAAAACTAAAAACAATAGTAAGTCAGGTCCACATAGCTTATTACTGATAGAAAAATATGATAAAGGCATTGATAACAAAACCAAGCAATAGAAAAATAACCAGATAAATAGTATTCACTATGCAAAATAAATGTACCATCTGATGAAAGTTCCATGGATATACATATCATATACATGTACATGTATATACAATATATGATATCAGTCATACACAAAGACACAATTGCTTTCCTTATGAAAAAACAGCAAAATATACAGTCTACACAGTTATAGTTTATATTCTTGTCTATTTTCTTAAATAAAAAAAAAGCTGTTTGTTTCTTAGTACCTGAATCTAACAGTTGCTGTATTAGTTGTTCTTACTAACCGTCTCCATTTTCTGCTGTGCTGGGTAACAATTGCTCAAAAGTTCCTTTTTTGCCTAAAACATTCACATGTGCATGGTAAAACTCCTCCTTGTGTAAAAAGATAGTCCACACAAGTCAGCAAGTGATCATACATCCTGCATAGTGGTTTAAAAGTCCTGATCTTTCATTCAGTTTTTCATTGTTTCAGGCTCCGATATTTGCCCAAGACATTGTTTTTGCAAGCCCAATACAGATGTAGTCTGACATGTGCACCAGTCTTCCTGAGTTTGCTATATACTCTTACCATTCACTGCTGAGTACTGCTATTCAGTATTCAGTCAATTTGGAGGACTGTCTTTTATCGTAATCAAAATGGAGGATAGGAAATACATGTACTGTACTTTATTTTTACTGCAGAGCAAGTTGTCTTCATAAACTTTACCTAGAAGTTCAAAAATTCTAAAAAAATCTTCTGCAAACTGCAAGTTATAGGTGGGTAGCCCTCATTATATGGAAAATACTGCCATTGATATCCATAGGTGCCTGAACAAATAGCTGTTACAAGCTACAAAGTAAACATGACTGTTCATATGATTGTGTTGGTAGTAAACATAGAATAGAGCTAACACTATGCTCCAATCCAAAAACATCCTGCAACATACTTTTTATTGTTCTACTGCATGCAGTCTTCCTAGTCATTCAAGACATTATCGACACATGATGTCAGCAATGCATTTACTTTGCAGAGACAGCAGACAGTATAATAAACTCCCTGGTCCTTTTTGTAAGGTCACATAGTGCATGGTGCCATAGCCCTTGTGCCACACAGCTTTGTGCAATCACTACAGCATGCCATATGGGGGCTATTTAGTCCACTGGTAGTGGTGTGGGTGTGCGTGTTCAACTACCATCCTCTTCCCCAAATGCTGAGTGCTAAGCATTTAGAAAGCAGGAACAACTTCTTTGGTATGACTTGGCTAGGCCACTGCAACGGTCTAAGACTGCAGTAGGAATGTTCAAACTCCAATGCACAGTTTTGTTTGTGTTGAGACAATGTTTTAGCTCCATACTATATTCTACACAGTCATTGCTGTTGCTAGTTATGTTATCTGCAAGGAGACTTGACCTACAGGTTGTTCACCTAAACGAGGGCAGACTGGAGAAGTGGAAGCCAGGCCTTCCCTGGATGGCACAGTAGATGTACACAACATGGTACACTGTGGACAGGACAGAGAAAATACTGTCAAAATGGAAATGGTTGCAGAGGTTCTATCTAAGTTGTGGCCCTTGCATTGCAGTGCTTCACCAAAATACCCACTTGCACACTTGCAAGCGCATCCTCACAGGGGGCTTGTCCACTGGTAGTGGTGCGTGTTCAACTAGCAAACTCTTCCCCAAATTTTGAGTGCTAAGCAGAGAAAGCAGCATGTATCATTTTAAAGTCGTATGACTGGGCCAGGATCGAACTCACGACCTAGCAAGGAAAACACTCTACCCAATTGGCCATTGTACTAGCCTTTTCCAACTTCCTACACAAATATATTCCAACACGGTACTGGTATAAAAAGTTGCCTGTACTGGGATAAGTTACAGTGTACTGGTATAATGGAGAGGAAATCATGAGTACCTATATGTGTATTTTACCTAGACTTAGCCTAGAGAAGTAGCACTTACCTCCAGGAATGAAACAAATAGCTCCGATGACGATGAACACAATAGGCTGGATATCTGTAAAAGATAACAACAAAAGGATTCAACTTCAAGAGAATAGTACCATTTGATGTATACCCTTTAGAATGAAGATTAAAAAACAAGCATATCTGGGCTACTAAATATGCCTACTATGAGTGTGATCTAACTGCATTTTCTTCTTATTAATACTGAGTCTGAGACAAAAGCTTACCTCGATTCACGTTGACCTCCAACACAACACCAACAATGATCAGGGCTGTGAGAATGAGAAAGACTGAAGTTAATTTGTTCAACATTTCAACTTCAAACATCATCTCAAAATAATAGCTGGAGTTCCAAAACTTCTTTAGTACTTCTTCAGAATCTATAGCTGGAAAAATAGAAATTGACTAAAAAGACTGTCAGTGAATAATATCATGCCAGAGGAATTAGCCTGCCATATTAGTTCCCTTTCCAACCCACAAAAATGCTGCATCATTATTATTTTCATATAGAATGTATGAACTTACCGATTCCAATAAAGAGCAGCAGAAATGAAGCGATGACAGCAGCTTTGTGCTCCTGTACTTTGGGATGACTGTACCACCTACACATTCAAGAAGGGGGGAGGGATGATATCACAGTGATGATCATCAACTCTTACTTTGTTGGATACCGTGAGACTATCACATTGAAAGAGTTTTATTATGGTCTTCTCAGGACTGTCTTGGACACACTTGGATATCTGAAGTGTGCATACGTTGGAATCAATGACATCACAATGATGACCAGGTAAAATCAAATCTCATACGTTCAGACAGATACTATATGACGGACACCTAAAGCATATGGTGTTATCAAGCCCTTTTCAATAATGTCTTGAATGCCTGGATATCTGAAGTGTGCATAACTCATGGATTACTGAAAGCCTGTGCAGCAGTTGCACCTACATCTAATACTGTACAATGATACTATTAAAATATATCACACAATTATATAAATATACACAATTGTCATTATGACAGGCACCTGTCTATACTTTCTCTGAATGAAATGATGGGCATATTTCACATTCTAAGGGCCCAAATCACAACATTACGTGACTTAAGTCTATACAGTTTATATACATAACTTGAGTAAAATCAGTATAAGCGCAAAGCCTTACGACTGGTTTAAGTACAATATATACTACATATCTGCAGTTCCTAAGGGCATGCAAATTATAAAAACTTGAGCTGATTAAAGTAAAAGGAACTACTAGAGTTACCGTGTGAGTGACAGTTTGCTTTTGTGAGTAGAAGTTGAGATGAAGCTGTCTTCAGACTGCACTCTAGGCCGAATGCTACACAAAAATAAATAACATGCTCAGCTTAATTACTAGCTGGTTATACAGGTCTAACTTTAAGTAAACTACATATCATTTTTCCTCTCAGACAAACTAATGATCATGCCTGCATTACTTACCATGTGGCTGCACTACAATGCCCCTGTTAAAAAATCCTGGTGAGAACATTGCAGTTGACTGTGACAAATTCTAATGTTTTAGCGGCTTAACGGGACAACAAAATGTTACTCAATTAGGTTCAATTCAATGTAATGCATCATGACATAATAGGTTCAATCATTTCAGAATTTATCATGACTGACATTGCCATTAATTTTGAACAGTGATTGAAATCAATTTCAACCCCATGCCACAAACATCCTGTAACTTGCATATTTCTTTGTCCTCAATTTTACATATATTCATAATTTTTCGACAATACCTGATAGGAAAACTTGTCCTGGGCTGCTCAAGGAGGGAGTCATCCTCAGATTCTTCTATACCCTAGAAGTAGATGACAAATGATAGAGGGCAGTAAATGAACAGTAAATAATATTATGATGGGTCTGCCTAAACACCACAAACGACCACAAACCACCACAACGACCAAAAACGACACTAATATGCAGTGTATATAAGACAACAGTATTACACTCTGGAGACATTGTTTATACATTTATGAATTAAAAAAACCCACAGCAAGTCCTTTGTATTCACCAGTTACTAGTATTTCGAGTTAGTGCCGTTTCAAGATTAAAGCAATTCTTGGCCACTATGTTGGATAAATGTGCTTGCTTGCATTTGAGGCGGAAAAACACTTACGGTAGTATACAAGTTTTATAAGTTGATAATGATAGAATTGCGGTATGCTATAATCTATGAATCAACAGCTTTCAAAGTTTTATCACCCTGTCGTCTATACAGCTGAGGAAGTTATCAACTTGCCCATGCAGACTCCTGGCATGGGCGATGCAACATGGTGGCCACGAATTGCTTTGATCTTGAAACCAGCGGACTAACTCGAAATAACTCATGTATATGTAGGAGTTGTTGCGTGTTTTAAATTCATAAATATATAAATATTGTCTCCATTGCATCACACAAGGTTGTTGTCCCATATACACTGCTTATTTGTGTCGTTTGTGGTTGTTTGTGGTCGTTTGTGGTGTTTAGGCAGACCGTATTATGATTACTAGTACTTTGATACATTTCAGTGAGGCTGACAGTTATTCACAGTTGTTTTTATCCAGTCACACCTTTTGATGTTGGGCAAACATAAACAAATTTGCATGAAATGAATGCACAATTTCCAAGCAGATGTTGGGGACGTTTTTCTAGCTTTACAGATCAGTTTGTCAGTTCAGACGTATGCAGATTTATATGCATGCACTCAGTCTATTGCACATACAATCTATACCCATTTTAATTATATGCAGACACGTATACAACACGCCATAGACACATACAATCAGCACAGTGAGTGCATACAGGCACAAACTCATAATATACACACAGAAATGTCAGACACGTACTGAGTGTTACACACACACTCATATACATCATACATGAAGTGAAAATCGCACCCCTGTCTCCCCAATAATGGGTTGGCCTACCTGAAAGGGAAAGTCGCCCCCCTCCCCACCAGTCCGGAAGTTGTCCGGGTTGTTCCCCCCTGAAGGCAAGCCACGGCCCGGGTCCCCCAGTTTTCAACGGGGGGGGGTTCCCCTCTGGGCCGGCTTCAGTTCCCCTGCTTCCTCGTCATCTGAAGTCACTTGCAGATCAAACGCGTCGTCTATGGTGAATCCCTTCGAACGGTTCATCCTGTCTCTATCTATCTGTACTGTCCGACCATGTCAGCAACCATCAGCAAATTTACAAACCGTTTGCGCGATATTGGCACAGCTACAAGGATAGTGCAAGGGGGTGGGGGGCGAGACGACAGCCACGCAGTGTTGTTGTCTGTAAACGTTGTTGTTTGCCTGTCAAAAATGTCCGCTATTCTGGCGTGATCCCCAGTTAAACGCTGTACACTTGGTTCTTCAACACACTGGCATGAAGACAAGTACGTAGTAAACGCTGGAAAAACGTCAAAAATGAGAATACGCAGCGGTTTAGAGTTTCAAGCGGGCCGCCATGACAGCCGTGATACAGCTACTAGTATATGGTGGGATGACGTCATCTTCCACCAACGACCTGCAAGACGAGACAACAATCAAAACAATGGACGATGAATGGTCTGCTGTCAGACTGTCAGTTTTGCAAACACAGAGCGGCAAGTTAGATTCACGTGATGAAGAAACATAAAGGTGTTGATATGCGAAATTCAAAAGGCTGGGTTTACACGGTCAAACCTACACAAAAACCACTACTTTATAGGCTTTGAAAACATGTCATATTATCTTATTACGTGACTAATCTCAAATTACAAAAAAAGCGCTGCCCTGTCTATCTGGCCTGTTTCCTTGTCTTTCTACTTAGGCCATAGCGTCCTAATAATTTGTCATATGCCATTAATAAGCATGTGTCGCGAGTCCTGACTTTTGTGCAATACATTGAACGGCCGCATGAGGTAAATACTGACGCCTGGTATTCTTCACAAATTGATTCCCAGTACAGCTATGTCGTTAGCTACCTTATCTCCAAGCATACTTTAACCGTTTTTGTATAGAACTAAATTGGGAAAGATTGCACCGTAGCTGTTCATTGTCATTAAATATTACAGATTAAGCTATGTTGATTTGATTACATGGATGACACCTACGCGCGCGCATCAATTTTCGCTTGTTTCCAAAGGAGCAAAAGTTTGAAACCATGTTGTAAAACGTACAAATCAGTTCTATATTGTTTCATCGAATCCACATGTTTAGTTTTGGTACTAGTACTAGGCAAGAAATCGCACACGATCCACATATGTCTGTCCAGAATTCGAAGTTCTTTTTATATCAAATAGAGTGGTTCACCCCTTTGAAAGCCTTAGAGGCGTCTAGGCAAAAACTGGCGAACCCAGACTTCGGTAATATTCTATAGTTTGTCCTGACGCACCCTTATCATGGCCAACATCTACGACCAAAACTAAATTCATGAGCAGAAGGTTGAAGATTGGGTTCGAGTATGTTCAGTAAAATAGCATCTAAAACCTTTAATATACTAAGTGCCGATGCAATAGCAATCGGCCTATAGTTATCACAAGGAGGTTAAGAGAGGGATGTTACCAGATTTATTTTAACAACTAGGATTATCGTAGTATCTTACAGAATATTCACAATAAAGTTATTAACGAGAGCAGCATGAAACAATAATGACAGGTGAATACAAAGTTTAGGTCCTGCATACTTCAGGTGCTCATTTCTAATGCAATCAGAACTACACGCTGTCCGATTGGTCAAGATTCTAATTACCTCAGATATTTCTAGCGCAGATTGATTTGCATACCAGTGAGTCAAATTCCATAAGGCAAAAAGTTGAGAGAGCAGAAATTACAGCAGGGCTAGGCGGAGAGGGGGGAGGGGGATTCGCGATTTTCAACGTTCGCTAGGTTCTCTTATGCCGGGAAATGGAGTTTGCCAATCGAGGAGGGCGGTTTGCTGTGGAACGTAGTTTGCCCGGTAACGTTCCACAGCAAATTCCCATCCTCGGCAAATTACATTTTCCGGCATAAGAGAACCTAGCCAACGTTGAAATCGCGAATCCCCCTCCCCCTCTCCGCCTAGCCCTGCTGTGCAGCTGTGATTTCTGCTCCGACTTCTTGCCTTATGAAAGCATGGAGTTTAGGGTGTGCGTAAGTGAGACTTGGCAGCAAAAGGTATGTCATCTCATAAATACTCTATGGTCTAAGCCCTTTAATAGAGTTAACGAAGTCTACGGCATATTTTTTACAGCTGATTTGCACGCTTTACAATAAGGTTGAAAACTTTTTCTCCTTCGTAAACAACCGAAAATTGATGAGCGCGTAGATGTCATCCATATAATCAAATCAACATGGCCTAATCTGGAATATTTTATGAAAAGGAACAGATATGGTGCAGTCTTCCCCAATTAATAAATTTTGTTCTGTTCGTCCATTACGTCGACCAATGGTGGACATGATGTGTTGTTTATCGACTTTATTTGACTTCATCTGGCGGTTAAAGTAGAAAACTAGTCTAGTCAGCGGTGATACTGTTGCCTCTCTTTTGTGCTCCTTATCTTTTTTTTATTTTTATTTTTTTCATTTTAACTTCCTTCCTGTGAGGTAGACCGGCTGGATAACTTGGCATTATATATTGTGATATCACAGACCATACGACTGCTAGTCAAGCTGTAAACACGGATCGCCTCTGTAGTCAAAGTTACCTGTATCGTTAATGCTGTTGTTGTATATTGTATTGTTACCAGGGCTAGCCCTTGATAATAGCCTCCGGCTAGTTGGGTAGCATTGGCTAGATTTCTCATGATTATACAGCCAAATAAATCAAATCAAATCAAATATGTTGTGCCAACGTTTCACTAGCTATTCTCTCCACGACGCATCCCACAATGCTCCGCGCGCTGGAGAGGTAGACTTGAACAACAATGGCGTCGACCAGGGAGAAATGTCGTCTGCTGTACCGGCGAGCAGAGTGTGGGCTATACCATGGTAAGTACGTCTTTATTTTAAGCTTTTTAACAATCATGACACTGAGTTCGCTGGACTGAGAGGAATATGTGTGGTGAGCGATGTTCAGGAGCGAAATTAATGCCATTTCCAACCTTGTCAAAACACAATTGTGGTCTGACGTTCGCCGGCCCGCGAAAATCAAAACAAGCGCGCGGCTAGTTGTTGGCAGGCGAAAATCACCCTCTGCATACACTTTTTCTATATGGGCGTCTTCTTACTCTTGATACCGAATTCTTAACAGACAACCCACATGCGTGAATACTACAATACTGGCCAT